>NC_046657.1:90249175-90291143 GCF_010883055.1 Belonocnema kinseyi
TCCTTTCTGAAAATAGTATATTTAAAAATTAACGAGTTTTCCTAATACGATTGCATATCATGGGATTTCAAACCTTAAATCCGAATTTCCTCTTTCTCAATCTAAATTTGTGATGTTTCAGTGATTAATCATAAACGCTTCGAAAAAATATATGACTTTATATATATATCAAATAAATTAACTGTCTAAATAATTTAAATTTTTCCAGTTTGAAGCAATAAATTGGAAATATCATATGATGTTGGAGGGTGACGTAGCCTATTTTAAATTTGCACAATAATGCCTTCTTATTGTTTCAAAAAAAGTTTAAAATGTTACAAAATCGCGCTATTTTATTATAATTTTATATTTGTTGCGTTTTCTATTTATGTATAACTTTCTTCTAACTAATATATATATAACATTTTAAACTTTTTTTGAAACAATAAGAAGGCATTATTGTGCAAATTTAAAATAGGCTACGTCACCCTCCAACATCATATGATATTTCCAATTTATTGCTTCAAACTGGAGAAATTAAAATTATTTAGACATTTAATTTATTTGATCTTGCTTTATTCATGTTAAAAATAATCCCTTTGTTGTATGCACTCACAAAAACGACAAGAAGTTCGAAAAACGCAACAGACACTTGACACACGTTGAGCTGTTCACTTCTCACGCCGAACCACATACGGTGGGCGTCGATAACTCAACCCAAAAGGCTGTAGCCAAAATTAAAAAAAATCTTTAGAAGGCCCTTTTTAAAATACTCAGTTGTCGATTTGGGGTGGGGGTCATGAAGAATAGTTTTATGAAAACACTAAAGTGGTGAATGATTAGTATAAACTTATTATTTTGACACCTAAAAATAGGTTTTGTTCGATAAAAATCACGCGATAACAAAAACCGTTAAAATATTGAAAAATAGGTCAAGGCAATTTAAAGTAACTTTTTTCAAAATTTCTTCTTTCTGGTGCATCCGAATGCTTAAACTCCATTCAAAACTAAAAAGATCAAATATTGTACTTCCAATAGTGTAAGAGATATGGCTCTCGAATCTTATTATTGTTCAAAAAATTCGACAAAAGAAAATTTTTCATTTTATTAAAAAATATACTTAATCCTCCACAAATCGAATTTTTTCAAAAACGGCTGTAACTACCCATGTTTTCGATTTTGGTCTCGAAATGATCTTGAGGTGTTACAGTATTGAGAGTAGAAAAAAAAGAATGAAACTGGATCAAAAAGATCTCTTAAATCACAGTATTTATATGCGTCTTCATATTCTGAATTTTCTACTTAATTAAATATACATAGTTGAATGGCAGGTGTCCAAAAATAGGTAACCCACATTTTTATTTTTTCACAGGAGGCAGGAAAAACGTTCGGATTTTGTCATTTTTTACTTTTAAAAAAATCAATCAATTTCATGTTAGGTGGTCACTATATACGCACTGTCTGGAAATTTGAGTTCCTGATTAAAAAACTGTGGATTTAATAAGCATTTTCGTAGCTCGATGTGGTAATCCGAATGGTAGCTGGCGGCCTAAAGGGGATAACCCACATATCGAGTGTCCTTTACTTTCATGTTAATTTAAGAATAACTTATTTCATTTATCAATGGAATTATTTCATATTAGAAACTCGTACATAAGCAAACAAAAAACTTAATTATAATTGTTGAAGTCAGTTTTTGTAATGAAAAAAATCGTCTGATTTGAAACGACAAATAGTTTAATATTACCATGGCATTTCAATGTACACGGAGAAACTCTTGATCGTAAAATTTGTTATTATAATATTGATATTTACAGAAGTTCGATGGCAATCTAATATATAGCCGAGAAAATGGTATTATTTCTGCAGCCATAGGAAGAAATACATTTTCCATTTAATTTATAATTATACTGCAAACCTAATAATTGCCATTTATAGTTAGAAAAATTCATATTTTTGATAGCAGATTGAAATTGAAAAAAGTGATATTCACAAATTAAACGATAAAACCGTATTTACATTAAAAATAAGCAAAAATCGTTTCACAAAAAAAATAAGTATAATTTCACTGGGGAACTATATGTTTGAAAATAAAAAAGAAGTTGGTCAACGATTTCGCAGTCACAGCAAGTCTGGGAACCGCAGAACCAAAAGTGGGAAACCATACAATTAAAATTAGTTTAATTTTTCTTTCATAATAAATAAAAAAAACACCTAAAGTACAAAAAATTGGTCTTTTACCTGTCAGATATTCACAAACGAGCCACTTACGGCAGTCGTTTGTGGATATTTCTTTAGATGTTTTTAAGGTTATGATACTTCTATTATGCACCATTTTTGGCCCGACTGGGTCCCGGTGGGAACTCAGTCAGATCCCGGCCGAGCAATTAACAAAATAGCATCCCGGTTTGACCCGGTCAGATTCTGGCCAGAAACCTTCTTCTGGTCGGGTCAAACCGGGCTTTTTCTACACGGGTATGTGAACCAATCAAATTAAGAAACATTTTTGAAAACTATCACACGATATGACAACTGTTTTATAACAAAATACAAATACAAAAACAGAGTGATAAAATATATCTTGGATTCGGGTTTGTCTTTAGCACGCACGCCTTTGCCTTATGGTTTCTCGTACTTATCATCACTTCGACGTGGGTCGGAGTGATTTTCACGCGATCGCATTTTTCTCAGCCAATTTAAACGGTAAAAGGGTAACAATTTTACCAAAATGTTTATAAAACTGTATTGAAAAACCAACTTCCTTGCGAGAAACAAAAAATAGCTAATGAATATATGTAGAAACTGAGAAATTGACCAGTACTCACCTGACTTGATAATTTTTTATACGCAGATGAAAACGTGAAGAGCTATACCGATAAAACAGATCCTTGTAGACGTCCAAGTACCAATAAGTTACAGTCTAAAACAGCCGCGTGGCAAACAGATGCACTTTTTACTTTTAGAACCTCGAAATAATATAAAAAACATCCAGAGCTTCCATAAGAGTCAATGAGGGGTTACCCCCTTTTGGCCGCTAGTTATACCCGGGGTTACCACAATCGCTATTTTTGATGATTTATTATAAAAAACTAAAATTAATTTTGGATTTATTTCCAGGGCTTTAGACGAGGATTTTTTCAGAGAATTTGAAAAAGTGAAAAAGTGCGGATCGAAAATTTCGAAAGACATTTGTAAATGTATATAAGAAAAGAGTACAATACTTTCACGACATTTTTCTCTATCTCGCGTTGTTGTGCTAAAAATAGGATTTTTGTTTTCATATTATTTGTTATGGATAAAGCAAAATATCCTACATTTTTATGAATAAAACCAAAACAACGCTTGATATCAAAAAGTGATTTAAAGCCAATATGTATCTTTGCCGGGCAAACAATTTGGTACTGAAATACTTATCTTAACATTAGCCCTGAAAGATTTAAAAAGGGTTTATTGCTGCTGAAAAATCCGTAACAGTAGAGAATTCGAATTTAGAAACTTGATTAGTTTCAAACGAAGTTTGGAATCATTTAATGCTTAGGGTCTCGTTCGGTGAATTGCTCAATTTTGAATGTCACTTAATTTGAAATTCCATAAATTTAAATATAAATTGAAATTTGAAATTCCATAGTCAGAAAAGGATCAAATTTTCAATTGTTGGTTTGAAAGCTTAAGTTCAAAAAATTTATTTTTTAGGAATTTCGATTTATTTAATTTTCGAGGCTACTGCTTTGACATTGTGCAATTCATGAATGCATTATTTTGTCGCTTCACGATTAAACTTATTTAAATTACACGAAAGCTCATAGAATACTTGCAATTTCTAATTAAACATTAATTAAGTTTAATTTTAATAACTTGAAATAAAAATAAATTTCGATTCGCGAAGGATGGAATTTTTATATTACCATGACAGAAATTTGTTTTACAAATCCCGTAAATTATTAGGCTTTTTTTCCTTTCATTTTAGTTGTTAGCCTAAGTTTTTTTTACATACATTACTAATATGACGTAAAACTACTTCTACTACTGCAAATGTCAATACTATAAAATGTTGAACCTGTTATGTGGGTTTTAAATATTTTTTCATCGTTCTCGCATAGATATTAATATTTTTCAAAGATATAATTATAGAAAAATGTATTTTCTGAGTATGATAGTGTATTTATTAATTTGTACCACTATTTTGTTTCATGTTTAGACTCTGTGGCGCTGTCAAGGTAAAAATTGCTAAACTTAATACATAAGTAAAATGACCCAAACTAGTACGAAATAAGAACAAGGGTATTGATAATTGTTCATTATTTTGGCTTTGTCACAGCTAAAACCAGCACTTGATATTTAAAATTTTCAATAGCAATCTGAAATTTTAACTATTTTTATTACAAAACTATTTTTAGATTATGTTTTAAAGAATTAAGAAAATATTTTAATCCTGTTATGTTCTGTTTTTTTATTCCTAAAAAATTCTTAAAAATTCTTAAAAAATTAAACTGGGATTTAGAAACTTTATAGTTCTGTGTATAAGTCGTTAACTGGGAACAATAAGAGGTGTGTACTACACATTACTTTGAATTAACATGCAGAGGGATCCACAAATAGTTACGTGAAATTGCGTCACCGTATTTAAATCTAAATCTCGCCGCAGCAAGCGCGCGACTCTGCTCCTTCAGTAGAAGATCCAACCTCAAAAATAAGAATGCACCAATTTAAATATCATTCCTTAATATTTTCTATGCATGTCTTATACTTCATTACCTAAGAATAGACATTTTTTAACTCCAATTACCTTGCGAATTTGTGTAATTTCATATGGGGACTTGAAATGAAGGAATCAAAGAATGATAAAAAGTTGATGGCATTTGGCTCATTTTTTAGAGCCTGATGATCTTGTGGTGCCCGAAAGTATGATTTTAATCGGGTTTACGCGAGACGATTGCGTCCTACACGTGGAACGTTGGACGGGACGTAAGTCAGGGTTAAGCTTGGTGGGTACCGTGAAAGCCACTTCTAAAAATAGTCCTGGACCGGTCTAAAAATAACCTCCTCCTTAACCCTCCTCCGCAACAACGTCCTCATCCCCCTCGCATGCAGGTATGCATGCATGTACGCACTCGCGACGGGGATCAAGAGATAGGATGCGCGAAGAAGGTAGAATATTCGCCAAGGTGTTCGGCGTACGCATTCCGTTGGGCGGGTTATCAGTGGCGGATGCATCCCACATTCTCTCCTGGAATGCGACCCGAGCCTAATTCGCACGATCAATCCCTTCGAAATCGTCCATTTGCTTGAGTGCACGTGAGTGGCGAAACTTACAAGAATAGTCTTGTGAAAAACAGTTCGTTTCTTAATCACAAGTGAAGAGTATCCGGGTGAATGTTTCGAAATAGAATTTAATTCGTTTAAATCTCTTGAAATCTGCAATAATTCGCGTCATTGTGAATCAAATGTTTGTTCAGGGTAGAATTCTCTGCCGAAATCAAATTAATTTTAAATGTTTCCGCTTCCAATCAGTTATTCCACATTAGATGTCAATTCAAATGATTCACCCATCATTCCTCAATAATTTTATGGCCGTGGCTACGTGTACCGAAATTTCGGTACAAATAGCTTGATTTTTTCCGTACGAATAGGGGGAGCTGGAAAAGAGGCTATTTGTACCGAAATTTCGGTACGAATAGCCGAATTTTTGTGTACTAAACATACCCATATCTGTTATTTCACTAGCATTCTGATTGAATTAAACATTGAAACATTACAAATGATTTCAGTTTCAATCCGAATTCATTCCAAATGGTCTCGCATTATTTTGAATGGCCTTCATTCGATTTGAATTCGATCTCCTTTCGTATGATTCCAATTTAATTTCGAATACTCATTTAAAAAAAATTGAAATTATTATAAACCAATTTGATTTCAAATCAGGCAGAGATATTTGGATATATAATTCTATGCTGAAAATAAAGGAATATGTATTTTTTCTGTGGATTTTCTCACAAACGCCAATCTTCACAATTAGTATTTTTTAAGAAATAGGTGGTAATATGTACTGTAAATCTCTTAAGTTTTGTTCTTGGTAAACCACTGTTTCACATTGAAAAATTATTCCTGAAAAATCGAATTTTTGCATTTTTCTCGGTAAGAAAAATAAAACATTGTATTTGAAGAAAAAATTTCCCGTTCTCAAAAATGATTGAGCTTCCATAAAACAAATAGGATCTCGACCTTATATAAGCATAAAATGTAAAACAAATATAGGAAAAAAATAAAAAAGTTGGGGCGTTCCAGAAAATCTTCTTTATTTTTTCATCCAATTTTAAAAACATAAAAAGATTTTCATGAAAACCCCTTCTCTTTTTCTAATATTTAAAAAAAGTTTATGCTAAAATATAAATAAGCATACTATAAGTTTTATTCGAGCGAAACCATTTTTGAGGCCAGTGCAATTACAGTTTTGTATTTTTTTCTCTAACATGGAAGAGAGCAACATGTATTTTTCATAGAATTTTTCTAGGTTTGTATGTTATTATTTTTGGTACATTTTGCATTTTCCGTGAAAATGCAAAAAATCGATTTTTCAACAATAATAAATGTTCAATGTGAAGCACAGGCTACCAAGAGCAAAACTCAATAGATATTTAGGACATATTACTATCTATCACACAAAAATTACTTTAAAAAGTGGGGTTTTTGAGCAAATCCACTTTCAAACATTTTACAAAAACAGCCGTCATTTACATTTAAAAATTTTTAAAATATTTTTGGAATCAATTGGAAGAGCAAGAAATCTCACGTCAAAAAATATCATAATCCCGAATACCCACGCGTATACGGAAAGCACTGAATTTTGAAAAAAAAATGTCTGTCATTCTTTGAGAATTCGCAAATAATCTTTAAATTATTGTAAAAAATAAAATAAAAATTTGGTGGTCAAACTATGAAATACGTGCCTCTTTATTTCACTTTAAAATGGTATATAAAATTTAAAAATCATCCCGACCCCATAACCTAGACTTTTCTTGAAATGGTGCCTGATTAGAAGGGAAATATATTTCCGTAAAAGATTCAGCAAATCATAAAACTGGTGTATGTGGTAGTAGAAGTAGAATATTAGCAGAATAATGTTAGATATATAAAGATTTTATACTGTTTTGTGTTAAATTAATATCCTTCCAGTTTGCGGAATTATAAATACAAAATTTATACCTTAATCATTAGTTCGATTTAAGCTTATTATTACTATTTAAATTTAAATTAGCACAATTTTATATGGGAAAATGCAATAGTCATTTGTAGTTCAAGCGTATGCAATTAAAAAATGTAAACTTTTTTAATACATAAACAATTATAAATTCATTATATTCAAATCGAATCATCTAATATTGAAATTTCGAGAATTTAACAGTTTCAAATTAAAAGTGCTTCGAGTTTTAAATGTTTAATTAACACATTAAGTACTGTCTAGTTTAAAATTTCAATTGATCAAAATGGTAAATTTTCTGGTTGGAAGCCTTATTATTAAAAAATTGAATTCAAAGCATACAAAATGAAATTTATTAATTTTATTGTTATAAAATTGATTTGAAAATGCTTATTTTGAATTATTTTTCCAGTAAAATTATAATTTATTATTGTTCAATTCGGAAATTCTATCATTTTCAAAGCTTTAATTTTCACATTTAAACGCTGGAAATTAGGAATTTTTCCGCATTGCATTTATTAGGTAATTTGAACATTCTGTTTGGAATAATTAAAATCATAAATTACATAAATCGTTTCAAAGGTTTCAATTTGAAAAATTAAATGACCGGCAATAATTATCGCGAACCGGCAATAAACCGGGAAATGACCGGTTTTTCACTTCTTCTTTGGAACTGCCAGGTGCGGCCTGTGGAGTTAGAATCAGTGAAGTAGTGCCGGTTGTGTCCAGGCATATGAACAAGGTTAATCTCTCTGAGGAAGGAAAAGAACAAAACATAAACTTCACGTATCGGGCTTTGTTAATTTGTCTGATATGTACGGAGTCTTTCTACTACTTTACATTCCGTTCGTTTCGGCTGCGTTTGTCAGTCGCGCGCACTTACTCTTTTCAGGCCGTATCTGGAACTACTATCAATGGATTGTTCCTACTGAATCGGCGTTCCCTTCTGATCTCTTATCGAACAAGAGAAAAAGAGAAAGGCTATGTTTCAGTAGTAATGACATTCCGTTTGGTCCTGTGTTACATTGTTACGTTTGCAACTGAATTCAAGTGCAAAGCATTTAAGAGAAGCAACTGACGCAAGGGATAATTGATTTGTTGATCTGCCAATTAGGACTTGAAAACTCAAATAAAGATATTGACTTACACTCGCGATATTTTTTCCTATTAATCAAAAGCTTAATGCAGGCTCCAAGTGCAATGCATATCAGATTTAAAAAGTCACCTTTTTCTCTCTCTGAAGTGCAAACCATCCGTAACGAAATGCAATGAGAACGGAAAACAATGTCATGAATTCTATCTTTCAAGGACATTGTGCGGTGCCTATACCGCTGTGTTACGATTTTCAGTTGACCTAGTTTTAAATCTTCAGGAGTAAGTGAATATTCGTCGAAAACATGTACTGAAAATCTTTGGGATAGGACGAGTGAGTAGTTGGCCGCGAGTACGAGAAGTAATAAAAATAACTGCGATGAATTACAGACGTATTTATAGAGAAGGCCCCACCCCCGCGGTCTGATCGTCTCCGATTGGGTCGAGGTCCATTAATTATTTCAGATGCTGCCATCAGGAGAATGCTGGGAATCGAGGCCGACGTCTCGAGGTTCGACGTATTTTCTTCCTCGTTTTTTTCTCATTGCCACTTCACTCTCTCTCTCTCTTCTTCGCATTTGTCTTCGCATCTCTCTCCAGTGCCTAAACTCAAAAGCCTAATCAAATCAGAGCTATAATTAGCCATAGTGCATATCATCTTGAGTTCTAGAAATGATTTAGGCTGTTTTTCTGAAGTTCGAAAACATAGGATATATAATAGGATAACTTTACCTTAAGAGTTCATCATGTCTCTATTCTGCACCATGATAAAAACGTAATAAATATAAAGTCATCCCTCTTGTTTTACATTATATTCTATTCGCAGCTCTCAAGAGAGTGAATGAATGTTTTGGGTTTGAGATTTTTCAGTTCGCGTCGCTGGAGTGCTCGTTGAATCAAGCAAAGCCTTGTGACAAGTCTGATGCTCGTCCAGCCTCTTAAAAATAGATGCCATCGCAAAAGCGAAAGACTCACCATTCAAGCCCGCTGGCTAACGAGCCATTGTCGTTTTAATAGACTTCATCAAGTTTGAAATTTTTCTGTTTGGAGAACAAAATTTTAAATTCCTAACACGGAGAGAAATTTTAAGAGATTAATTCACGGAACTGCTCCTGGATCTTATTCTAGCTTTGATCTCGGAGCCCTTGCTTTTAAAGGAACGGCCGCTGCTCTAAAAACAAGAGCTCCAAGATCTTAGTTCATGCGCTAAAGCTGGAAAAATAATAAGGAGCAGTTCCGTGAATTAATCTCTTAAAATTTCTCTCTGTGAAGACACTAAACAAACTTTGAAACTACTACATATCACCAAACTGATGTAGTAATATTATTTCAATTGCCAACTTGTTCAACTTATCGTGGGAAATTAAAATTAAGTATTACCATAGAAATCGTCCCTGTAAAGAGAATGCATGGGGCAATAACACTGGGAGGTGGAAATAGAGATTTGCATTTGCATTTTCTCTTTCTCTTCCGTTTGTATTCGCACTCAGAGAATACCTCTGACATGAGTACTTCCAGTGTGTTAGATAAGGGAGGTACGGAATTTCAATTGAATGGAATGCGACAATACTAAAAAACGTGAACTATTTCAGGTAAATGGAGGCTCACCTGCGGAGGCTGCAGGTCTCAAAGCTGGAGATGCTGTCATCAGAGTCAACAATACCGACATGTTCAACCTTAGGCACAAGGACGCTCAAGATGTAATCGTCAGGGCCGGAAACAGCTTTGAAGTAACTGTTCAAAGGTGAGATTTTAGCTGAAATAGTTCTTCCATTCTGCATTATCTGTATCACCATTATGCACCATCAGGAAAAATGAACTTTTTAGTATTCTCCGTGGCAAAAATCTCGAATTAAGATCCATTCCGAACTATTCCGAATCATTTCTAAATATGTACCCCATCCATTCTGAATCAATTTGAACTAATTCTGCTCAATCTGACTCCAATCTAAATGAATGCGAGAATTATTGATTAAGTCTTGAATCAACTTGGAATGAAATTGCTTACTTCGGATACAGAATTCGAAATAAAGTATATATTAGAATGGATAGGAATGTTTCTATATGAAACTCTCAATATAATAAAGCAGTTGACTTGTTCTATTTCTTATTTAAAGAGGTGGCAGCACATGGAAACCAAGCGTGACGCCCATTAGCTCAGCTCTTCCTTCCCCGACACCGTCAATACCTGCGAATAATGTTTCTCCAGTAACAAAGACTTCTCTAGCTGCGAAGAAGAACGATGGACCTCTTATCGGCAGCGGTCACAACTTTAGTCCTAAGCCATTCGTGAGTATCGAAGATCGTAAATCCCGTGAAAGCTTTTTAATGAAACATAAAAATCTTCAGAGCCTTTTTGTTTTCCATTTCAGCTGAACGGTTCCAGTGAAGGTCCAATAAAATCCATCGTCAACAAACAGTACAACAGTCCCGTGGGTATCTACAGCGAGGAAACGATCGCCGAAACACTTTCCGCGCAAGCCGAAGTTTTGGCCGGAGGTGTATTAGGGTGAGTTCTTTTAAATTTTAAATTTTCTGGATAGATCTCAAATAAATAAATAAAAACCCAATTTTTTAGTGTGAACTTCAAGAAAAACGAAAAAAATTATAATGCTCAGAACAGCGAAGTCTTCAAGATGGTTCAGGAGGCGGACAAGGAACCAAGAACACCCGAACCCGGTTAGTAGCGAACAGCTAAATTGCACCCGGCACCAAGCCGTATGCCATCGCGCGGAAATAATGCTTTTCAAAATTTCAAAATTTTACTTCTAACCCAGTAGATTCACTTAATTGAAAAAAAACACAAAGTAAAATTATATCTATAAATGCATACAAACTTTGATTTGTATCGCTTAAAATGATTTTCGCCATTCTACACTACGGCTGATGCATCAACCCAAATTGATTGCATGCAAGTCGATAACCTCTTTGCGAAATTAGCTGAACCACCAGTGCAAAGCGGTATGGTATCACCCTTACCACCAGCGGTAGCAGGCCTAAGACCAGTTTCAGCACCAGAGACGAAACCACAGCCAACCACACCTCAGCCCAGTCTACCTCCAGGACAGAACATCTGCGCCGACTGTGAGAGGCTTATTGTGTAAGTCATCAACGCCTGGTTAGCCAATCACATCCGGAACACTCTGGCTCTGAACAACGTCACCACCATCTTCATGGGGCCCCAGATTTTTTTTTAACGAACATACCAGGTGGAAACTGACCAACATCGGACCAAGATCAGTCTGATGTTGGTCTGAAGTTTTTCCACCTGGAGATTAGTTGTAACAATGAATTCAAGATCTGTCTTTATTTCGATGCCGTAGTTCCTTCGCGGACGGAGTTTTACTCCTCGGTGAGCCACGCGGTTGGCGGACAGGCAACCTCACCGAGGTCCCCGACACCCCTGAGTCGTGCACTGGGCCTGTGCCAGACCGTTTCGAATTCCTACGAAACCTCATCTCATCAGGAGACCCAGAGGACTGAGCGACGATACGATAACTCCTCGTCTTCGTATACTCCCTCTGATACACCTATTTGTCACAACTGCGACAACGCGATCGTGTAACTATTGCGGAAAGACCTATAATTGAAGTTTTCTTACGTCTCTGCCTCTTTCTTTACATTATTTCCAGACGTTGTGAGTGTCAGTAATAATTTCCTAGAGGACATTTTTTTCATCCATTGAGTTCCAAACACTAATTCTAAAGCCTTGATGCAGAATACTACAAGTTATTACCGTTTGATTTTGTATTACTTTCCTAGTAGAATTCTTCTTTAAGAGCAAGGAAACTAAATAATCCTTTCACTGCGTGGAGCAGATATATAAATTTATCCACTTAAGTGATTGGAGAGGATATAAAATATAAACTTTATAGCTCAATAAATAATGATAAGTATCCTTATCAGCCACTGCTTTTAATAAAACCTTGAACTCAATGGGTCTAACAACTAATTATGATACTCTGCGTCTGGTTTTACTTTCTTTTTGCACGAGCATGAAGGAACAATGCTCGTTCCATCTCACTATCGTAAAAACGTCATGTCTCTGCTATTTTTCAACTCAATATACCTTCCATTCTCAGAGCACGATCACTGAACATTAATAAGATCAATCATCGATCCGATTGTCACTCCGGATCGCATCGGCAAGCTCATATCGCCGAGATAACTCAAGGATGTCGCATTCTTGGCGTAGGTAAATTTTGTGTAGTAGCCAACAGGAACTAGAATCACGTGTATATTTTTTTATTTCATTGACTACTGACCTTAATAGTGTAGATATCCTTGAGTTATTTTTCTTTATTGTGAGCTGTGTTTTCATTTTCATTTTTTTTAACTTTACGTCTCTATGTGTTAAAACTGGTAAATTCTAAGCTTTTTGACTGTTTCTCAATTTTTTTCGTGATTTAGAATTCTTTCTGTATTTATCTTATGTATATTTGTCGTGGTTGTTTACGCTTTCGGCGGCATTTTTCATTTTGCATTTTGAGTATCTATTCGTATGCATCGCGAACCCCCTTTTCGGATGTTCTGCATCTTATTATTATCTATTCTCACCTTTTTATGCAAGACTGGCCTTGTTTTCTGTTACTCATGCCAAAATACATAATAGTGACGCGAATGCATTATAATTTATCTGATTTTAGAATTGTGTCTATCATAGCAATTCACTCTATTTGTATGGCACATTTAGTGTCCCTTGTAGACCTTGTTGCTTATTTTTCCCTTGATGTTTTTCGTAGATCTTTGCTATATGGTTCTTTTTATGAAACAGACGTTGTTCGTAGCTACGGGTGAATTTGATTTGGCACTTTCTCTGAGAGCAGTTTTAATTTTCATTTCTAACCCATATGTTAATTTGTACTGCACTCACCAATTCAAAATCACCCCAGTGTTTGAGATTCGATGAGTTTCTCACCGATGATTATTGCTTTATTTGGTTTATCCCTTTTTGGACACCTTTTACAATTTTTCTTCCTTACAGGGGTGTATTCGTCAGAATCAAGGACAAGAATTTACATGTGGACTGCTTTAAGTGTTCGACCTGTGGCACATCTCTTAAAAATGTAGGATACTACAACATCAATGAAAAACTGTACTGCGACATACACGCAAAAATGGTGGCTAGGCAGCAAGCACCATCGAGCCTTACACCGGTCACTGTACAACTGTAAGTATCAATTTTGCTCAGATTCAGGTACCCTAAGAAAAACCTATAACTACTGTACACCTTCTTAGTGGCAGTAAAGCACCTGCAGGTACCATATCAGCAGCTCTATCAAATATCGGACCTCTCTCACCATCTCTTAGCAATCATGGATCATCGCCTCAACCTTTTTCGGTGAGTCACTAAACTCTTTGCTCAAACTTTAAATAAAAATCGCATGATTAAATGCATTTAAATAGCTTCATTTTGAAATCTTTTGCTTGCCTGATAATGCATTCGTTTATCGGACGCGCTCGCTTTTTTTCTGCGAGTGCATATTATTTTCTCTTCCTCATTCGAGTCTCGTGAGAAGAAGCTACACACCAAAACATGAATCCTGGAAATCATTCCAAGAATCTAGGATACAAGTTCGTTTACCGAAACTAACACCGTGTGTTCTGTGCGCTACTAATCGCTTTTCCAGAGTTGCCATCGCATCAACTCGGACTCAAGGCTGGCTGATCATCAAACTTCCCTTAAGATGAATGGAAAGACCACCAACGGCTACCTTGGAGAAAATGAGTCCAACGGAACCTCAAAGACCTACACAAGCACTATTACCATCCAGACCGGTCACAAAGAGGTCTGCAACGTCGAGGGCGAACTTGATTATAATCGTAATCCTACTAACTTAAAAGCACGCTACAAGTTTGATGAAATCAATGAAATTCAGTTTGACCCTATAATATCTGACAATAAGAACTCGAAAAATGCAACATCTCACTGCACTGAGAAGATCTTGACTTCCTATCCGCAACAGGTGACTAAACTACCATTTGATTCCCACATTCAGTTCGTTCATACCAACAATAATTTATTCTTGTTTAGTTCTAATTGAAATCACATTCTAGCCTCTTCCGATTATTATAAATAAGGTTATAGAGTAAATGAACCGAATGTGAATTTCATATCCATCTCTTATCTTTTTCCTCTGTAAAACTGACATAAAATCGATTGTTCGAGCTGACCTTGATCATCCCTGTTGTTACCATGGTATACATCCAGGGAGAGGAAGAAAATATTTTTGTTTAATGCATGACTAATTACCCTACGTCTGCTTACCTCTTTCGTAACGATAATTATACGTGGCACGTGATCGTTGTGTATCATCTGTATTGCAGCCCACCCGTCTTGGCACCTCGATCGTTGATTCACCTAGTTTGCGTCCAGTCCAGGTAACGTCTTCGTACAATCGATACCATTCATCTAATCTGCCTTCACTCGACGTTCAACCTCGGTACGCATTCATCCAGTGTTGATAACGAGTAGTGTGATCGCAGTCTCAATATCTCTCAACCAAATTCAAAATTATAATTCACCAAGTTTCGTGTTTTTGAATTAAATTACATTTTGTGAAATTAGTGCTCTGGATCAAACATCAAGATTAACATATGTGTTTGCCAGGGATACGACAAGTGACACCTAAAACACATTTGCCGTATGAACGAGAGTGCCGCCAGGTTGAACGAAAGAAGAAATCGGAAGAACATAATTAATTGAGTGTTCTTATCTTCAGGCACCCACATCGAACAACATCGGAGGTTCCAAACTCTACGGAGGTTCCAGCTTTAATACTCCTAACTACTCATCGCCACCTACATACAATTCAGGAAGCAGCACTTTGCCTCGACCGCAGAGTCAAACTGTGACTGGTGAGTTGACAACTATTAAATAATTTTAATCTATAAGACGGTTTTCGCGGCTAGGATAAGTTTGATATTAAATAAACCAACAATATCGCTAGTGGTTATCAGTATACGAATCCACATGGTTTAATCTTTTGAAACTAGCAATTCTTAAGTGCTCTATCGATTATGCTAGTAGAAATTAACCTAACCTTGAACCTGATTCTTGTGATTAGGTCGATTGTATTCTACTCTGCCAAAGCAAAAAAGTTCCCCTTTAAAAGGTACGATGATAGATTAGAGCTGACTGACCTTGCCAAATTACGAGCTTTGGCTTCCTTTTGGCTTGCGCCCTAAACGTCAGCCATTTTTTCGATCATTGCTGGTGTGATCGTTCAATTAACTATGACTCGTATTCCTCTGCTTATACGACTTTATCCTACGTATTTGCATCAACGAACTCTCCCTTCTCTTATTTCTTATCCCAAACGTCGATGACGTGTTACGATTGGTACGTTGAGAGCTGCCAGCCGCGATGGTCTCGACTCTGCAAAATATATTTTTCTAGCTTTATTTCATTATTCGCACCAAGACTAATGTAAGTCCATAATTAGGACTAGGATATTAACTCATTGATGCTTTCTAAATTTGTATTCCAGCACTTCTTATTTTTTTGTATGACTGCAATTCGAAATGTGCAGTGATGTAAGATTATTTCTAATTTAGGTTCTTCGTTTCTAGCTCGAATATTAAGCACCGCTTGCTTAAACGCTGTTTAAAGATTTTATAGATACATATGTTTTATAGCTCTATCAATGCCGTTTAATTAATTTCTTTATAGAATTGAATTTTTTTAGTTAGCAGCTTAAAATAGGCTCAACTTTTGAGGTAGACACGAAAAAATAAGATGCGGCGAATAAATATCATCTCGCTTCCAGTCATAATTCGTGTTTTCTTATCTCTTTTTTTCAGCACCTTCAACTTTCAACCCGAAACCCAGACCTTTTTCCCTATCTTTCGCGTGAGCGCGGTAGCTCTCAATGTGACATCTTAGAGTAATATGAAAGCACCGATTAATTTTTTAAGAAGCATTCAGACCGATTTTTTAAATTTGTTAAACGCCAGATGATGAAATTGGAATTTAAAACAAAAAATAAAAATTTATCACTATCAAGTAGTATCGAGCAGTCTTCGCTCGACACGAGATTATCATGCTCGTGTTGTTCATTTACCTTCTCTGAAGTCATCGATGCGATTCCCTTCTCCATTCTCTTGGCTTCATATTAGACTTTCGGCTGCCACACTAAAAATATCACGATCACAAATTGATAGCGCTTCCTATTTTCTATAATAATCCCGTTTGCAGTTTTTGCGACAGCATTGCGAGGTGAGAGTGATTTCAAAGAGTGGCGTTCTTCATATAGTTCGAATATTCATAATTATCAGTGCGTTTTAATAATAATATTTTTTTAACTTCTGTTCATTCTTCTAAACTCTTTAATTTTTATTTATTTGCCTGCAAAACGCTCATGGTGTCTGTAAAAATAAAAAGTTTAAAATTGTTTAAATTATTCTTAAATGTTATTATTTATATAAAAGGAGTATCCATGGGCGTATGCTGTTTAACATGCTTATACTTACATGCTTATTTCTTTTTTTTCTTTGTTCTTTCTAACTCTTATCTAACGCCCTATCTTTACGTAATCTCTTTGTCAACTCTTTCACAAACGCATTTATTGAATGCGTCGTTGATTTCATCCTATGAAACGACACCTGTAAACTAACCTAACCTGCAATGGAATCCTTGTCCGCTCAAAATTCCTCGTTCCTTTTAGTCGACCTTTCAGAATCCTACATAGAGGAGTGTAGTTCCTACGAACTTAATCAAGGGGTTGCAAGACCTGTAGCCGAAAAACCACCTACCCCACGACCGAAGTCTCACATTTGGCCACCTCCGAAACCGATTGAAGAAATAACTTATCCTACTGCAAGTCCTTTATACATTGATCCTAATCCTGCTCTTGACCGGCGCTCTCGAGAGAGAGGTGTTAGTGTCGAGGGAAGCATTGAAAATCAGAGTAGAAGAAACAGCTTCGTTGAAACATACGAGGAATCGAGAGATCGCTGTCAAATTGAATCCAACATGGATCAAGTAAACTGCCCTGGACCTGTTTATAGACGGGTCGAGTTATTCAGCGCAGCTAGAAAAGACACCCGGCAGACGCGCAGCGACTCAAGAGCGAGTTCAACAGATAGTATCAGAAGATCCCTGACCCCAACACGCATCACTCAACCAATTCCTCGACCTTGGACGGCTACGGTAACCACCGGCACGAATTTATATCAACAGGCCTATCCTGTCAGTGCGCCTGAACCCCCAAAGACTTGCAGTCGCACGGTTTGTAGACGTCAAATATGTCGTCGGGAGTGCGTCTGCGAAGGTTTAGGCCGAACGCAGACTACTTATCAAGAGGAAAGAAATTATCAGGAACAAATCTGTGATCCTGCGGAGAGGGCTGAGACTACACCAAAACCAGATGTGGAAGTGTACACGTGTGTGCGTTTACCACACTCCCATTCGAGAACGATCGAAACACGAACGAACATAAGAGAAAGCGAGGTTGACACGGACACTGAAGTTAGAGACTTGTCGAAACTCGTACCGCCGGACGTGGCTGTGTGTCCGAAAGGTATCGATGGCGAACACGATCTTTACACGGAGACGGAAGAAAAGGATGTAGGTGAGTTGCATATAAAGAAAACAACGACGTACGAAAAAACGGTAGAACTGGTTTCTCCAAACAGGGAATTGAGACCGTGCGTGACTAAACAAGAGCCAGAACCTAAGCAGGTGGAGCAAACACGGTGGGAACAAACAACTCAAAGAAGGTCAGCTGCACTTGATCGGGAAGTGGAGGATATTTCAAGTAATCGAAGTGTAGTCGAATCGACAGAGTGTCTCACATCGAGAATTGATACTCAACAGTTAATGGAACAAGCTAAGAGAGACGAGGAAGAGGCTCAGCGAAGAAGACAGGCAGAAGAGAGAAGACAGCATGAAGAATGCGAGAGAAGACAACGAGAAGAGGAAGAGAGAAAACGATTGGCGGCAGAAGAGAGAAAGCAAAGGCAAGAGGAAGAAAGAAGGCGAGAAGAGGAAAGAAGACAACTGGAACAAGCAGAACAGCAAAGGCAAGATGAAAGAGAAAAGCGTCAGAAACGGGTCTGCTTTAGCGAAGAGCGAGAATTTATTTGTGAAGAGACACGCTGTCCTAGGGAGAGAATTGTTGATATCCAGATGGAAGATGAAGGACCAAAAGAACATATAGTAGACATAGAAGTAGAAGGACGCCCCAAGGAGCGTATCATCGATATTAAAATAGAACAAGATGAGCCTCCTTGCGAATGTCTGCGAATGTCTGAAATGAGAGAAGAGATCAATGTTCAAGATCATGAAGAACAGAGACGCAGAAGTTTGCGTGAACAAGTACAAGTTCATAAAAGCTTGAGAGATCAACAAGCTCCCGAAAAGCGACAAAGTCAGACCCTGCAGGAACGTCGACTTTGCACAAAATATGGACAAAATTCTCAGGAATCGCAAAACGCAACAGAAACTTGCAGAAAGCAAGTACAATTCACCAGTCAGTCTGACAGTGGTCCACGAACACTTCCTCCATCCAGTATAAAAAATACTATTCCGAGAGAATGGAAGTCTGAAATGGTAAAGGCTTTAACTACGGCACCGGCTCAGCCATACTGTCCATTTAGTAAAGATAATAGTGGATGCAAGGATGTCTACACCCACGAAGTTACATATGAAGAAACTTGTACATGTAAAAACCCTTCACTGCCTCCGCTACCACGGCAGAACAGACCCGTATCTCCATTTCAATCAGCATTAACTACTGCACCTGAAAGACCTTATACTCCTTTAGGTGAAGATGTTAATCCTTGTAGAACATGTAGTCGCAGATCGCAAACTCCAAGCGCACCCTCGGCTAATGACGGTTATTGTGCACCTGCCCAGCTTCTTTTTAGCGAAAATAGAGAGGTGGTTCAAGAGCGAAAAAAACCACAAGGACCTCAACCCCTGCCGACTCCTCCACCAGACTATCGTCTACGAGATTCTTCAAGATCACCAACTAGATCTCGGCCAGGGACACCCGGAAGTCGTTCCACATCGGCTGGTCTAAAGAAACCTGATACAATTCCCATCTACCAGCAACACTTAGTTGCTATGCAAAAGGGACCCGTGGAAAGTTACGCCTACGACCCCAGTAGGACTCCAACTCCTTGCTCGCGATCAAAATCTCCCGCACAAGGTCCACCTTCAGCCCCGGCTTGTTTTATAAAAGCGCAAGCACCCAGGATCAGAGAAAAGACTCCGCCATGTAGGAATTCCTCTCAAGGTCAAAATTCTGCACCGAAAACAGAACAGGAATGTGTCTGCTATCACTATGACGAGGATACCCCTGCGGGTCATACTCACACCGATTATCGTTGTACTAAGTGCGTTACCTATTCAGAGGATGAAGAAGGTAGCCATACTCACATTCGAGAACAAAAAGTACAGCGAGTAACCGAAAGCCCAACTCCTCCGACTGGTTGTTATCTCAGTCGAAGCAGCAGCGTCTCTCCTGCCCTGCCATGTCCTTCGACACGCGAAAGCGTATCGGAAAGGATTCAAAGGCAGGGCGTGCGTGTTTTACCCCCTTGTAGTAAGACTTCATCGGAAGTACGTCGAATTCGTCATGAAATAGTGGAAAAACCAGCCAAACCACCGTGTTCTAATACTGGGGTAACTATAGTGCCCTGTCGAGCTGTTTTAGAAGGTGGTTCAAAAACTGGAGTCGTCGTAGTGCCGTGCGATGGTTCTGCATCATCCTGCGACAGATCAGGAATATGCGTTACGCCAACCCTGGATCGCCAAGGGGTCTGCGTATCACCAGGTCATGATCTTTCCGGAGAAGGTTGTGGACTGCCCTCGGTGCGTTCGGGTGGTTGTAGCATTGATGCTGGCACCTGTTCGGGATCAGGCGTCTGCGTGACCCCCTGTGGCGATGGATCATTTTGCGTCGCGCCCTGTAGCGTTTCTGGAGTGTCCTCTGTTAGTTGCCCGAAGTCAATTTTGAAAGAACAATGTGGCCAGAAGATTCTTCCCTACCCGCAGATTCCTCTGCCCAACGAAGAACCAGAAAAATTATGTAGTAGTTGTCCGCTTTCACAGACTCCTTCAAAACCCGACGCTTGTAGCAGCTTTCAACCCGTCCACAAGCCTCGCACTAACCTTGGCAGTCAGCTTACGCAACTGACTACGCTGAACAGGGTGAAGCCACCCAACGTCCAGTTATATAAACCACAACCAAAACCCCAAAGTCAGACCACTACATCCCAATACCTCTATCAATCTCAATCAATCCAAAGCAAAACCCAATCCCAGACCCAGACCCAGTCAAAATGCCCGATTAGTAAAACCCAAAATTTAGTAGACCCACCAAATTTGTCATCCCTCCCGGATTTAGGTGTCGGAATAGGCGGCCTTGGCAGCAACAAGAGTGGATCTTTTGCCGGAAGCAGCGCACCAAAACGTGGAAAGGGCATCCTGAATCAGGCTAGTGGTGCTGGATCGCGTGTACCACTTTGTGGTCGCTGCAATAATTACGTCAGGTACAAACCAAGGGAATATTTTGTATTCCCGTGGAGTTGCTGTGGTCGTGCTGTTATTCTTGATTTTTACTATGTCTAGAAACGCATGACGAGTTAACAACTCATTTTCCCTTGTTTAAGCGTTTCTATTTCTATTTTTTTAAATAT
Organism: Belonocnema kinseyi; assembly: GCF_010883055.1. Classification (NCBI taxonomy): domain Eukaryota; kingdom Metazoa; phylum Arthropoda; class Insecta; order Hymenoptera; family Cynipidae; genus Belonocnema; species Belonocnema kinseyi. Next base: position 90,270,090 of record NC_046657.1, read on the forward strand.
TGTTTCAGCTTTTTCTTAAATAAGGAATGTTTAGGACTAAATTTTTCGCTTTTGCATCTTCACACTGAATTTTGAAGTAATGCATTTCAGTTCTAGGAGCAAGTTTTTATTAAGAGTACACATGTTTTGCGATTTTTACTAACAAACTGTTTTGTTGCATGCTGTCTACAGCTAATGGAGATAATACTAACCACAACTCGAATGGCCAGGCTTTAAAACCAGTGTGTTGCCGTTGTAACACAGAAATCAAAAGGTTTGTACCTGTTTGCACTGTAGTGATATTGAGCGTTTAATACTTTATATAGAAAATTGTTTAACTGTCCTAAAACTGTAATGCTGTAGTGATAAAGAATATATTTGCAACTATATAATTTTAAGGTTTAAGGTTCTTGGAAATTTTGGATTCTCGTAAAAATTTTCGGGTTCTCGCTCACTTTTGCGCAGCTTAATTGTTTTAAATATTTTTCATTTAAAAAAAGTGTTTATTGCTTCGCAGTTGAATAGTGTGCAATAACATAAAATCAAAGTTACAGTAACTATTTTGTTATTTGAACAAAAAATAAATGAAAATATGAAGCCCGAAACTGATTAATTGCCAGAAAATTTTCAAACCCCCAAAAGCTTGAAACTGACCCAAAGCCAACCCCAGTCGTTCGACTTCAACCCGAACTCAAGTTCACGGGATAGGTAAAGTTTTTAAGCTGGTTCGTAAACTCAAAGTTTTGAATATAACTCAAACTTATGTGCCCGCTTAAAAGTTAGCTAAATATGTATGTTAGTACATACTAGGAGTTTTTGGTTCACTGAATCTACTTTTTTTCATTATAAATAAAAATTTCCAAGCTACAAAAAAATAAAATTTTCAAATGGAGCCATCTCACTTTTCTCATCACACCGGCAGTAATTTGACTTAAACTTTACTTTCGTTGAAATATCCGCGAATTAAAATTTCTGTTAAAATATAGTTTCTTTTTAACTTTTGATGCATTTGTATACAAATCTACATAAATGTTTCAGAGGACCATTTATCACAGCTTTGGGACAAATTTGGTGCCCTGAACACTTCGTCTGCGGAAATGCACAATGCAGTCGTGGTTTGCAAGACATTGGTTTTGTAGAAGAAAAGGGGCAACTTTACTGCGAGTACTGTTTTGAGAAGTACATTGCACCACCTTGCAATAAATGCGGCGGCAAAATCAAAGGCGTAAGTATCTGTTTTTTTTTTTAATTAAACTTCTTGCAATATAATGAATATTATGTTAATACCGAATTTTCTCTTTTATAGCGACACGTACCATTGCATTAAAATTCTCAAAGATTGCATTATTTATTCAGAATCTAAATAAAATTGTAAGAATTAATACTGTTTAAATTTTTAGTTTAAAATAGTTCGATTTGTAGAATATTGGGTCGTATAATTGTGTCATTCTATTTAAGGAGTGTCTTTATATCTAATTTTAACCTTCAAAATAATATTTTCATTTGTTTAAATTAATTCTTGTCTTGTCTCTTTTTTTGAGAAAATCCTTATAGTATCATGAATGAGAAATTACATTAAATTTTTTTTAAAGTATTGATAGTAAGAGAAATTTAAAGAAGGAAACAAAAAATGCAACATAGGCGGGAAAAAATGAATAGTTGCTCAAAAGAATTTAAAGAAGTATTAAAATATAGTGACAACGGGTTAACTTTGAAGTAATTCATCGAAAAATATCAATTATAAGGCTGGATTATCTGAATCGTGTCGCTACGTTTATACATTCAAATGGGTGAGTCAAATCGCTGGTGTAGTGAATGCTATAAGCATTTTGTTCGTGGTTCTCGTTTGAATAGAAAATAGAAAAACCATTTTATTGTACCTCATCCATAAAAATTACCATTTACTTCGTCTATACGTTTTCGTTAACTTCGTCTCTAGATTTTCTTTTAAATTAAGTGTCGTCTTCAGTATGTACCATTATTGTGATTTATATCACTGTGAGCATATATGTATTTGTATTTTGCATAAGAAATGTTTTTTAAAAGTAAATTTTAACTGTTCGAATTGTCTTTCCAGGATTGCTTGAATGCAGTTGGAAAGCACTACCACCCTGAGTGCTTCAACTGCTCTCATTGTGGAAAGCTCTTCGGAAACAGTCCCTTCTTTTTGGAAGATGGATTACCTTACTGCGAAAACGGCAAGCTTATATATATTCTCATGCATGAATATGTAAAAAAAGTATTTGACTGGAGAAGCACCCCCCCCCCCCTAATAAGTAATTTATAAATCATTCTAGATTGGAACAATCTCTTTACGACGAAATGTTTTGCCTGTGGATTCCCCGTAGAAGCAGGAGATCGCTGGGTCGAGGCTCTTAACAACAATTACCATAGTCAATGCTTCAACTGTACGGTAAGAATCTTTCAAAAAACCTTCAATACCTACCAAATTTATATTTATATTGAATAATAAATAATAATTTGTTAAAGAAAATTTGACGAATTTCTAATAAATGTTTTTTTTTCAGATGTGCAAAAAGAACCTTGAAGGCCAGAGCTTTTACGCGAAAGCCGGACGTCCATTCTGCAAAAATCATGCGCGTTAAAGATGTACCCAACTTTAATGAAACCAAAAAAAGTAACTGCGAGACCGAAAATTAAGATTATTCGATATCGTTAATTAATTTTTGATCTTTTCTTCGTTTCTTTTGACCAAAAGTCAATTTTACTAACACACTGCGACTCTGGACGCTGAACCCGTTGACGCATTCGGTATCGAAAAGAGCATCTTGTTTTAATAATTAATTTATAAACGAAAGATACTTTGACACGCAAAGGTCGTCGAAAAACTGTACGAGGTGCACTTGACATTTCATGAAAATATCGGGAGGGTCACGGTCATTGCGATTTGGCGGAAATGTAAGTAACTCAGTTTAATATTGTATATTTTTTTAAGTAGTTTGAACACACCCACGGAACATAAAAAAGGCATTTATGATTGGCAGAAAAATTTGGCGCATGTTGTTCGACCAATTATGATTTCAGTAGATTTTGTGAAATTGTAAACAAGATATATTTATAAAATCATTACCAGAGATACGAATGTCAATATCTTTTATATTTGTACAAGTGATTAAGAAGACGTATCAACAATTGCCTTAACGTGGGTCGCAGGATTCGTTAGCAAAGGTTACCGAAGTTTGTGCCATCTTCGAGCTATGTCAAAGCACAGTCATAATAAAAAGCTTTGGCACAGTTTTGCCAGTAGGAGGATAATATAAAATTAGCTTTTAAGTTACACTTAAGCTGCGTAAACTATCCTTATAATATTGACAGACAGGGGAAAAAGAATGAATGAACGAGAGCGTGAATGACGGAGTGTGATAACAAAAACAGGATTATCAAATTCGTCCGACGCTTGCTTCTACAAACAGATCGAATCAATGGTATACGTCTGAGCACGGATCGACAATCTTCGCAAGAAGAGTGTACACTTCTCTCTGTATCTGTGGCGTTTGCTGCTTACAAATAAAGTACATGAATGAGTATCATTTTCAACGAAAAATTACTATCAAGACTCTTCTATTTAGATGTAGGATTACGGATTGCAATAAACTTGAAACCCGAAGCTCTATTGGTTCGAATCGTTTTGGGTTCCAGTCGACCGGAAAAAATTCGACCAGATGAGAACAAAAGTTTCGGGTATTAGGTACATTCACATGATCGAATTCTAAAAGAGAAAGATATAATAACTACATTCTTCATACCCACATCTTTACCTTCTTTCCTATTCTGAAATTATTTGAAATGAGTACGAATTTATTTTATTTCAATTTCCATCCTCGTGATAATACCAAGGTCTTGCTGAGGATTCCTGCCCGACTGATTCCGAATTAGTTCTAGGACAGGAAGCAATTACCGAAAGTTAATAAAATACTTGAAGTTTTGACTTTCGGTAAATTTAAGCCAGCCTCATTTTCTTTCTGATTTTGCAATCAAATTGAAAAGAATTAAAAGGTAGTGTCGAATTAGTTTTCTAGTGATTCGGATTGAACTTGATGTTCGCTTATATAGATTAAGAAGGAACAAAAAGACTGTCTAATGCACCTTGGCAGCATCGGATTGAATTTTGAATTGACGCAAGGGTTGAGAAGGATTAAAAAAAAATACTTTGGATTGGTTGAGATTGGAATGAGTGCAGAATTGGGAATGATTCTCATATTTGAAACTTTCACATTATTTGGGAATGATTGTCGGTTGAGAAAATGACATCGATTCAATTGGGGGGGGGGGGTAGATAACAATTTTAATTTTTTTATTATTATACGGAATAATGTGATTACAACTATCTGGTTTGTTAATACATATGATCTTTACTAGGGGTGCAAAAAAAACATATTTGAAACTGGATTGATGTAATTCATGAAGTTCTTTTCAAAGAGTAAATGGATGGAATGCAAAACCCATGGAATAAAATGGGATGCAATATTTACATAATGCAATTTTCACCACAGTAGTTACACTCATATACAATGATAATCGTCGAAACTATAACGTACACCTGACACAGGATAACGTTTTGTCAGCGGCTCTACATCGATTTGTCATTATAACAACTTCATGGTACCTTCTGCCCACGAAGAAGGGATTTCTGATCCCTAAACACGCAACCTCTTCCCTTCGAACCTTTTCCTTTCAAATAAGAGGAAAAAATCCGTATTCATTACTTGTACGAACGCATATCGACACAAAGAAATCGATTCTAGCCAGACTATAATAAATAGGTTACATAAACACCAATTAACCTCTTTAGTGTATCAAATTTAGTTGCTAATTAGTGAACAATTAATAATTATAAAGGGACGTTTAAATGTCCAAAAGTTCGGTTAGGTCATAATTAGGGAGGAGTCAAAATGCTAAATTTGGTTGAATCATTTCAGACAAGCGGAAAAATGTTTATTTTGGCAACCGAAAGTCATACAGTCGAATTTTTAAGCTGTCCCATAGCGAGACATCGGAAATCTCTAATTTGTATTGGAAAATCGTAGCACCCTCTCTTGTAATGAATCACTGATTTCAGACCCGTAATTATTATTTCTGAAACACCCTTTACAAAAAAAGAAACATATTTTTTACTTCACTTTTAGAGATTTTCTTTAATTATTATTTAATTATTGTTAAACTAACATCCTTTGAGTTTTGCTTATCTTTTCGTGCATACGGCACTTTCCAATTCTGCGTGTGCAATATTTCCTGGGACAACTAAGACATTAGTTCAACATTTTGCGTCCGCTTAACAAACTCGTGTTACAGAATTGTAACCTGGAAAAGCAGCCTCAAAATTAAATGAAAAAAAAAGAATTTGAACTAGTATCCAAAATATCATGATAAATGTAGACTGGAGTTCAATACGAAAATCCCTTGCTTTAATTTTGGAACTAAGATTTCAAGCTATAATTCCGCGAAGTTCCAAATTTATTTTACTTTCTAAAAACTGCAGCGATTCGAAGTTGCGTTGAAGTTAAAGTTATTTACTTTTCAAGACAACCATGTTTTTAATACGAGTTTCGTAAGTGGAAGCACAATTTTGAACGGTAATATACGTCTGTGTATTTAAATAATAATATTTTTCGAACAGTCTAGGCGCACCGAAAATATTTATAGTGGCTTTCCTAATTTCTGTACGTCTAGATAATTTGTTTTTAAAGAATTAATAATATTTTTGAAAATATTAATAGATACACGATCAGCAAGCCGACAATATTTAACGTCTATAATTTAATGTTTAAAAATTTCGTCTCTGCTTCTTTATAATTGAAAATTACACAAATTAAGTAAAATCACGGGGGTGTTATAAATAGTTTCATTTTATATTATTATTTTTCTTTAAGGATATTTTTTTGGAATCGTTTTTCATTCTGAGGTCTGGAAGTTCCTTAAAAATTGACCTGGAAATCTTTGGAACAACTTGCTGAATTTGAAAATTGAAATTCCATAGCAACCGTGATTTACAATCTTTTTAAAAATTATATTTTTTAATAAAGACCTTAGGCAATGGACACACATCAGCCTGTGATTCTAAGTGTGCAAATTTCAGGGATACCTTTCCTCACGATTCGTATAATCGGTAGAACAATTTAACGATTCGTCATCATTAACAGAACATCGCGTGACAAGGGGACATCAATTTTTCGTGAATATCCAAAGAATTCATGTTAGCTTGCAAATGACGTGTAGACTAGTGCTAAGTTTTTACCTGTGATGTCGACAATCCTATCACGTGGTATAAGAAAAGTCTTTAGAGAACTTAGAGTTTAAATACAACCTTATGTAACAAGACACCTTTCATATGTCGGTGAGAAATGTCCCTTAATTCCTGCCATTTAGCTGCATAATTATTTCTCAAGAAAAAATTTGCGTCTTGCGCAGAAACTTTCAGGGACAGTGAGCATAACAGGGTCTTACATTTGTGTATGTGTCTACAAATTCTGAGCTAGTGCAAAAATGGTTAGTATTAATTCAAACAAAGGAATCTCCAGTGCACCTGTACCGGAATTCAATTTGTTGCTCGACAATGTAATTATCGGTAGTTAATAAAGTAATTCGCGAAATTAAAATTAATGCTGAGCAGTATAGTGCACAATTACAATTAAACTCTCAGATCGAATAGAAATATATTTGTAATTAATTCAATTTATACCTTGGCTACTGAGGCACAACAGGAGTAGGCAAGTAAATTTAATATTTATTTTTGCTTTTATACGGAAGCTTAATCTTTCTGTAGGATAAAATTCCAAATAATAATATGACAAAAATGTTTCTTTCATTCAATAAACAGCTTTTATTGTAATTATTATTTTTTCATCTCTGTACATTATTATAAAAGGATCTTGCCGCCGCCGCCAATGCCACTGCGTCAGAAATGGATACCCTTCATAAGTAATCGCTCAAGTACTCTAGCTGTCCGCTGAACCTTCCTTGCGTCCCATTTGTCTTCCTAACTGACCGTTTAGTCCGCTCTAACTGTCCGTTTAATTAAACTAACTACCACTATATTCTCTCTTTGTTACTTTATACTCAAATGCCCTAACTGTCCTAACATCCTTTTTATAAAATTTTATAATTAAGAATACTTTAGGTTTTTTGTAAAGTTATACAAATAATTACCTGTTCGCAATCTAGATATTAAACTTACCCTTGTATCAGCATGGAGAATTACTGAAGCAAAACTAGGTTACAGATCAAAGTTTCACTAGATACCATTCGCTTCAAAAATATTTTCTTGGCAAATCGTCTTAAATGTCATCCAATCTGAAAAGTGACGATGTAGAGAAACTATCACGACTGTACGCGAATATGCTGAAAGTATCTCTTTTCCTTTTTCCTCTTCGTGTCATCACGAACTTATCTTTTAGTAACCTTAACCCTGTCGCAACGAGGGTTGGAAATTGCTTTTTAATCCACGAAATAGCTACAAGAGAATAAAATATTTTTAAGAGACTATATTATTAAAAGTATTTTATTTATGGCATTAGCTCAAATAAAAAAAATCTCTTCATCACTTACTAGCTAATTTTATTTCATCTGCCGTAAAAATTACGGATTAAATGGCTTACCTGACGTCAGTAATTGCAATTGCACACTTCTATAACAGTGATGAAAAGTTCGTATACCTTATAGATAAACGACAATCAAGGAACAAGGAAGATGTACCTTGTATGAAAAACAAACGTTGTTACGTCAAATATTTAAAATTAAGGGTTTAAAACTTTTAATTATCTCTTTGTAATTAACTCTTTTCTTTATCTTACGAAACAGTGATAGTATGTGTTTTTCTACATATTGCTTTAAAAAAATCGTGTGAGGTTTTCGGAATTTTCTGCTTTCCTTGCAACGTCCGTAAATTGAAACCTACAAATACTGTAAATATTACAAAAAATTTGATAAGCTTTACATGAATATTAAACAGCTAGCATGCTGTCACTGTTTTAACTAAGCACATCTGTAACATCAACAGATTTTTTTTCTACATATAAATAGTATAAATTTGAGTTTTACAAAGTCTTCAAAATTAGTGAAAATACATGTCTAAATTATAAAATTAATAACAAGTTTCATTATTTTCAGGAAGTGTAACTGCATGAAGCTTTTAAAATATGTTTTGTAAAATTAAGACAGATATTTCTACTATTATCAAGAGCTCTACATTTTTTAGTTTTATAAAATATTATGATTTGAATTTAAACTTATTTATTTCAATCTTTTAACATTTTTCATTGCCCAATTTAAAATCTTTAAACGGATAAAAATAAGTCGTCCATGTCCATGTGCTCACTGGGCCTGTTTTTGGGATATTCAAACTTGTTATTTAAATGCTCAGAGTACATTTCCAAATATAATTTTTAAATGCGACATAACTACAGCACAGTTTTCATACTTGCACTTAAAACTTTTGCAATTAGGAGACGGGGGCGGAGGAAGAGAGAATGTGGCAAAAGTCAATTGGCTCTTCGGAAGACGACGCAGGAAGTTTTAATTTCTAGTGATTCACATTCGCCGTCCTCGCGATATGGGGTGCAGACTTTGGAAGAGATGCATCAGAGGCCACCTGCGCACCTGAGGGTACCTGAAAGCGATTGCGTGCTTTGGTCTAGCTCCTGTAACAGTAAGCATCGAAGAACCGTATCGCGTGCACCTGGAGTTCTCCAGGAAAAGCGATCATGTTATTTTGAGATCTTGCCGGAAGCCGAAAGTCGGATGTGCACATGCCGCGATCCAGAAATAAGATTTGTCGGTTGCGAAGAGGTGATAATGTCAGAGCGTAGAAATTTCTTGTGGAAGGATTTAATTTCAGTGGAGTCTTCTTTAATTAAACAGAATAAATCAATTAACCTTTTTTTTTTGGCTTCGCTTTACATCTCAGATCGTCAAACTGTACTGAAGAAAGAGTTGCAATTCATTAACTGCTTGAGTTCGTAAAATTTTTATGATAATGTGTAGACTAAGTTTGCACTTATTTTGGGCAGTGTCTGAACTTTTAAGCACAAGTATAGAGTGCATAGAGATATGTATGCCACTCGTCGGATATATTGAGAAACTAAGTTCCAAGTTTACTTTAAATAAGGTGATGATGTGTTTTCTACGAATTTTCTCCCGGTAACCATTTAAATTCGTGTCATTAATCATAAAACAGAGTAGTGAAGCGCTTTTAAATTTTCACTGCGATTTCATCAAATCTTTCTTAAAGTTCAGATATTATTTCTGAGAATCCATGAACATATTTTTATTACTTTTTCGCATCGCAGTCCTAGCTACTATTCCATAACTTTTTTATGAACTATTTTTTCTAGTTTGAAGGCTAAGGTGGAATAAAAAATATTTTTCTTAATTCATTTTTGGAGAGAATATGAAAAACTTATAGTATTTCCTCAGGATAATCCGTATAAATTTTTTCACTTTTTGGATGTCATATTTATCCCTCCACTCACGTACCGAAAGATTAAGATGTTTGAATCATTTTGGTATGATTAAAAAAAATCATTTTTAGAGAAAATAATTCTGTCACAATTTGAAATGGATGACAAATGAGTTTCAAATTGATAAACGAATTATGTACGTGATCAGTTCTTCTAAACGAACTTACTCATAAAGTAACAACTTCAATCAATTTTCCATACCGAACAGACGTTCATAGTGTTTTCCTTTACTTCTACCTGATAAGGAAAATTGATTAGAGTTATTATTTTATTAGTAAGTTCGCTTAGAAGACTTAGTCCCACGACAGTCTGGTACATACACTTAAGATTATTAAACTTCTATTACGTATGTAAGGCTAAAGACTTCATCTAAACTATTTGAAAAAACGGATAATCCCGGTGAGTGTTGAAGATTAGAGTAATCTTTATTATCTGGGATTAACATTTTTCACACAACATTAGGTTCCACGACCCCTAATTTTGAAAGGTTACATGAAATGAAGGTGCTCTGCAATTATTAGCCAAATCACAGGCCCCTTGAAGTTTCTCATCTATTTTTCATGGGGAAAATTAAATAAAAGTTTAAAATTATGATCTCCTGTTTAGAAATTTTAATTTTTCGGCATTTTAATTTGTTGTTGCTAAAAGAGATCGCGCAAAATATAAGCTATAAGTCTTTTTGTCAAAACGTCTAATTATACTTTTTTTGTAGTTTCGAACGTGCATATCAGTAATTCGAAAGAAAATTATAAGAAAAATGGACAGTTTGCTCAAACAATTGTCTAACTTTCATTTTTTGCGTGTAATTTAATAGAAAAATAATCTAAATAATCAAGCAAGGAAACCGCCATTTCCTAGCAGGAAAACTTACAGAAATTATTTAAAGAATATTTTTAATGTTTAATATTTTTTAATTGGGTTTAAAAATCAATTCAAAGTAAATACGAGAACAAATACCCTGGCAGAAAGAGCCGTTGAAATGATTTTAAGGATTGTTTTAAAATCCCCCTAAATATTCAAAGAAGCAATTCGACATTTACTAACAGAGATTTTTTCTTTTACATATGGGGGTCACAAATCAATTATGAATATAAAACCTTTTAAAAAAATTCAAGGGTATCATTCAAAATAGCCATGTTCAACCGTAATGAACGTTAAAACGACCCTTGAAATTAACTAATTAGCGTTTTTTTTTTGTTTTTTTTTTTAAATATAGATTTTCTTGTTTGACTGTTTAGAGATGGTAAACTAACCCATACAAAATTGCTGTTAAGTTCATGGAGTCAAAATTTTTGTTTCAATAGATCTGATCTACAAAATGTGAGGCATTTAGCCAAATCTAACAAAAAGTGTTTGAGAAGGATAAAATTTCAGTAATAGAAGAATTTTTCTATTAAGAATAAAATACATGTAGAAATTAAAATTTTGGCAATTATGTGCGTTAAATCTGTCCACATTTTTATTTTTTTTTTTTAAATATTGATCTGCACATATGAAGTTACAAAAAACATATAATAAGACATTTTTACAAAAAGCTTTTTTTTTGTACATTTGAGTCAGGGTCCTTGACAATGTTTCAAACAGGGGCCCGGCCCAAACTTTCGTTTATATTACGTTACGTCACGTCACCCAAAAAGTACCGAATCTTTTGATTCCTTTTTGTTACAGTTTTGGCATTATAAATAACGTAATTTAAATTAAGTCAGTTTTTAATTCCTTTTTTTTTTAGTTTTCTAATTTTACTAGAATAAACGTTATAAATAGTTAATTTTGAACGCTTATAGTTTGTTTTATTTCTGATTGATCAAACTTCATGAAACGAAGATACAGCCTTTTCAATAAGAATATTTGAAAATTTTACATTTATGCATATTAACTTCAAAATGCAGCATTTTTTGATTATCTGATTACCAAAACCTTAACTTTGTCAATGTACAAATTTAAAATTTAAAGTTTTTAATTTTAAAACCTTATTTATTTCTGAATACAAGGTATTTAAAAATATTCGATTTTGAAATATTTCACTTTAAAATTGCCATTGAAATTGATATTTTTCAACTTCTATTGTTTCGATCTTAAATTCTTTTCTTGAGAGCATATTTTCAAAGTTAAAAATGTATTGTTAGTTAGAATTCAAATAATTCCTCGATTAATCGCAATATCTTTAGAACTTCTATGATGCAAATTTTCAAATCTGGAATGTTACAAAATTTTTAATACCATTTTCTTATGATTTCTTAATTTAAAATTTTTTAATTTCAACTTTAGCTTAAATTGCAGTTATTGAACTTTAAATATGCAATATCTAATCTCCGTAAAGTTTGAAAAATTCTTTGAAGTGCATTCTACAGAGAAAAAGCATCTACGCTTTGCTTTCAATTTGAATTCGGTTTACTTTTAAATATTATATAGTGTAGCGGGTCAGAAGAATCACTTTTAAATACTCTTTATTGTGCCTGAACTACATTGCAGGACTTCTTTATTATAACAGACCTTTGCCGGTCAAGGGTACAAAATGGACTGACTACCCCTTACAAGGGAAACAATGGCAACGGGTCCCTCCTTCTAGGACTCGACGAGTGGGGAGGATGGAAGATCCTTTGACATTATTGTTACAATAGAATTTTAAATTGTTTTATTTGGCGCGCTAAATTTTAAGCACATTAGTTTTTAACGCTCTGCAATCTTTAATTTCCATTTCGTAATTTTTTTAAGCATTAGATTTTTCTTGGCAATAAATTATCATCAGTGGAAGCAGTGAGCTGATGATTAGGAATTACAATATTGTGATCATATTTTTAAATAAATATTTTTTCTAATACGACTGTATTTTATCAATAAAACTATTTATATTTTTATCGCATCAAAGAGTGTTGTATAGAGTCAGTACCCTTGTATTTATAATAATGCAAGGAACAAATAAAAATGAGATAATCAAAACATGAGTGAAATGTTTAAAATATTATAAAAGGAAATCCAGAGTGATACGGCATGGTCGCATAGGCGTAAATTGCGCTAATTCATGTTGCTGTAGTAGATTATGGTTCGGTTCTATTTTGGCTTTTTCTCTCTCGATTGTACAAAGAAAAATACTTTCGTAAAAAAGTGTTATTAAGGCTTAACTACAGAATAAAACAATTCAAAGAAACCGTGAATTTCTTCATGTCACGCCCGAAATCGTTTTTTTCTTTTTATTAATTTCTCTGAAGTCTTTATTTTTTTCTTCCTGCTCTTTTTACGATTACATAGAGCCAGGAAAAGTTGAGGAAGGCGATTTTAATTTAAATATATATATATATGCTAAACTTTTGGTCTCTCGGGTCTTTCTTTTTTGGTTTACGATATCATATCTTTCATAATGGTTTTCTGGGAGGTGATTGCTTTTGCACTAAGAAAACGATTCAGGAGCGCCAAATAACAGCTTAAATAATTTTTTTAGTTTTTGTTTTCAAATTTAAATACGTAGAAGTTGTTCTGATCTTGGCAATCACACCTTTATGCGGTGCCACCCTTCAAATATATTTATACTATATACTTCCTGTTAGGTTGACAAAAGATATATTGTTGCAGTCGTTATACGAGTTAAAAAACTGTTTTATCTTTGACAAGCATGCCTTGGATGCTTTCCAAATGAGTTGATTGCATTAGGAAGTTTATGTTTTTTAATCTCTGAACTTAAATAACTACACTATTTTTTATTCCATTATTATCGTCACGTTTGTCGTGGCTTATTCGTAATCTCTATATTTCCGTTCCTTTTCGCTTTATATTTTATTTAAACACTGTGGAACACGAAACGACCCGCGTTCGTGTATTCGGAAATATCTTTGAATCAATTTTCACCTCGAACCGAAAAAAGAATATCAAACCGAAAAAAAATCATACTAAAAGAAACTGAATTGTCAAACAGATATAACTTTCCGATCCTGCTATATCAATATCCAATATCCCACACTTTTACACATCCCATTTTCCTTTAAGAGGTTTCTTTCTGTCCTTGATTTGTTTTCATCGGTTACAGATAAAATGTGAAATTCTATTGCACTGCCCAATGCGAAAATGCTGCCAGATCGTAAATAACTTAACAAATTTGTAATGACTTGAAACCGCGAAAAACTGAGATTTTTGGTTAAACTTCAAACTTTCCAGCCCAAATTCGTCACAAACATATGTTTAAAATACGATAAACGTTGATAAAAACTAAAACTATGAAAGGCATAAGCACTACGCGATGTTTTTTGTCATTTCTGCATCCCATCCCTTGGTGAGTGCTGATTTTTAAAGAATGGTTGCATTTTCCTTCTACTTAAGTAAAACAAAATTCGAAGTAAAAAATTTTCTAATAACAAAAAGCATTCCACTTTTTTCAAATTATTTTAAATGATTGAAAAAATATTCAAAAGCTATCTAATAATTCTCATCAACAGTAGTTAAGTTATAATTGGATAGACGAGCTTTCGTATTGTCATCGAGAAAAAAACTGCAGTTATCGATAATAATTCATTTTCCGATAAAAATGATTAATTGTTCAAACAAAATTAATAGAAGAATGCTAGTTGTGTGAAAAATGACTTCGGGTCGGATTAAAATCGGGCCGGATCGGGCTTCGGGTTCGCAAGCCAGTGCGAAACCTCGAAAAGCCGAAGCGACCCGAAAGCCATAAATTAACGTTAAAGTAATCTTAAATTACCAGAAATGTTAAGAAATTTTTTAATTAACTTTCCGGGCTGGTTCTAATTTTCTGTTCGGGTCGGCATTTCGGGATAGGTTGTGAACTCGAAACCCGAACGGCCCATCGCGTCAGATTTGGGATTTTTCTATTTTACACATCCGTAAAAATACATATTTATATATTTCAGTTATATTTAAATATATATTCTCCATGTATTTTACTAATATATAAAATAATAACACCTAAACATTATGTAATTACCTCTTATAAGGATAGTTAAGAAGCAGATAGCAATTATTTCTTTTAGAAACAATTTTAGAAACAAATTCACGATTTGTTAGTTTTCAAGCATAAAGGTAGTTTTTCAATGAAGTTTAGTAGATTCGCCAGAAAATTCATTATTATCCAAAGGTTTTACTTCTTATGAATAAAGGAAGATTTTTCTAGTTATTTTTCTGTCTACTAATATCTTCGTCTAGTAAAGCTTTACAGAAAGTACTGCATTTTCAGTCGAATTTTCACTAGATTTTGTTAAAAAAACTATGCTAATCTATTTGACAATTGCTAAAACGTCAATTTGTGTATGAAAATGTTTATAAAATAAACAATTCATATCTGATAATAAACTATCATTATAAGAGGTTTATTTGATAGTTAATAATATATTTGTTATTAGTGTAAAAATCAATATTATCTCTAACTCTAACTAACTCGGGTTGAGATCGTCTTAAGCCATCTACTTTAGGATCATTATCTATTATGGGTGGTCTCCTCTACATAAAATATGCATTTTTTTTAAACTATCAATCACTTTTACAGAAGAATTGTTATTAAAAAATAATTTTTAGTCCATTCCATGCCAAAAAGAAAGCCAATAAATGTCCAATAAAACAAAGTAGAAGACTTAAAGTTTTTAGAAATATTTTTTTCGTTTTATTATTCAAATAGAAAGAAAATAACTTTGTCAAAAAGCGGTTTTGCTAAATTTGGTTAAGTTTAATGAAAAATCGATCTAGAAAAATCATGAAATTCAGTGAAAAATAAATTGTACCCTCTAGCTTATAGTCTTATTATAAATTAAACAAAATACATCTTATCCATGGTAACACGCAAACAAAACTAAGCCGAGCAATGGTAATTAAAACAACTTTTTGTGGCAAGTAATTCGACGTAATTTTTCACAATGAAATTCGGGTCGACATATTGTCAATGGTTTCATTTCATACTATTTTGCAATGAACTCTTATATTTTTACCTTCCTGTCTACCTCCAATCCTCTGACATCCAACGATTTCGTCACCAAAAATCCTGCATGAAATCGGCTCGTGAATCTGTCATCTCTCCTATTCAAATATTATCATGTCAGGAAATCTGTCAGCAGGGAAATATTTCCTGAGCGGACATTGAAGTATTTTTTCCTTCATATTCCTGAAAATTGACACGATAAAGCACATGACGATTTATTCGACTCTCGCCTTTCAGCAATACTCCAAACACGAATACCTATCGATATGACTGTCAGTGCATGATTACATGTACACAAAATAATCTGTGGAGAACTTATGACGTATCGATTCCATGCACGCGCCATTAGAATCTATTTGTTTCTGTGGAGGAGAAGCCAATCCTCAACGTGGAATGACCGAAAATTGCTTGGATGGACCCTTCGTGTTCAGACTCAACGAAAATGGTGTGGGACCAAACCTTCTTGTACAGGTGATTTTTTTTAAACACTTAATTTTCAAATGGTAATATTATAAACAATCTGTTTCTAGAAAGGGACATACTAGACTACCCCGTCTAGACAATTATTGGGGAACTTGCCCGCTAATGTGGCACTTTTAAGATGGTTTATTATGGCATGGTCTATTAAGCAAAACGTTTTCATTAGATCAAACAATAGTCAGGACAAGCTAATCTAGAGCTATTCTGGACGAACTAATCTAGCGCTAGATAGCCGACCTTGTAAAAATATATTTTAGATGGTAAACGTTAAAATTGGTTTCAAAAACTGTCTAGATAATAAGAAAAAATTATTTTCTTTTAATGTAAATTTTTTATTTGTCATACTGTTCAACGCCCTGGCTATTGAAAATGTGGAAAAAGTATTCGAATTCAAAAGTTAAATGAGCTTTCAGTCCTGATGGGCTAGTGAGCACCTTCTCAGGGTCCGAAAAAACTGAATAGATGATAAGGAAAAAAATGCATTTCTTTTAACCCATTGAAATATCAATATTTTAACTAGGCGTTATGTCTTTGTTTGGCCAAATTTCGCATCCGAAGTTATGTTCTGTCACCAACAAAAAATATAGACATTCTTGCGGAATTTTTCATTGTTATACATCAAATTAAAGAGAGGGGCCAAGCAGATATTTTAGAATATGAAAATATAAAAACTAGGAGGTTTGTCATTTTTTCAGGGTGATCTTCGGTAGGAGGAAATCTTAAAATAAGAAAAAAGTCAAAGATTTTTTTTTTCGAGGAAAGTCAGCCAGAAAGTCAGGGATTTAAAAAAAAAGTTTGTGAATTTCTATAACAGGAACTTAAAATACCTATACACGAAATGCAAAACAGTTTAAATTGAATATTTAAAAATTCGAATTTTTAAATTCAAAAGCTGAACAGTAGAAATTAATTGATTTCAAAATTTTGCAAACCACAAGTATGTTCCTCGCTTCAAGTGAATGGGTTATTTTCAGTATTTCTTACTACACACATATTTTAAAAATACATTAAAACCCATTAGAATGGGAGTATGTTATGTCTTTTTTGCATTTATTTTTTCGACAGATTTTTAATATTTAGAAAGAAAAGTATCATATATTTTGAATTCTGAAAAGCTTTTTGAAATGTATGGAAAATTGAAAATTATTTTAAAATTTATATACAAAATAACATGTTTTAGTTTTAACAAAATATTTGTTATTGAAAATGAAATTTTAGAAAAAGGATTTAACTTTCACTTTAAAATCATGTATTACAAATTCTAAAAATATACTTGTTTTTGCTTCTAAGGAGCGTTTTGCGAAATATTTTGCTCATATTTAATTATTATTCACATAAATGTGAAAACAAATTGAAATCAATTGCGAATTCTTCGAAATTGCTAATTTTGCACCTCAAGAAAATAAATTTATTTTATTAAACTTAACTCTAGAAATTGAATTATATACATTTACTTGTTTCTTTGCACGTGAGAGTAATATTTTTATAATGACATCAACCCTTATGGCAAAAAAGCAGTCGATATTTTCACACGGCACGTAGAAAAATAGATATTGAAAAGTAGATATAAAAAACTGTAATATTTAATCATAATACATACACGGAGAAAAAGATCGTATGAATACAACACGGTTGATTCACAGCGCCATGCCATTGAGGCAACACGGCGCAATGAATAGAAAGGACATTTCCCGTCGAGTTCATTCAAAATACTATTTTCTTTTGTTGGCACGATAACGTTTCAACTTAATGCGATTTCTATTCAAAGGAATCGCTGTGTTGTATTCACAGGATATTTTTCTCTGTGTATTCGGATATCAAAAACAAAGGACTAATAGGACATCGGTTATCCTGCACTGGTGTACCCCAAGAACACTCCGATCGCTCCCTCTTACTTCTTCTTATACACTGTGGGCTCATAACGTAAATGGCAACGTGATACAAATAAGGCCAATTTTCTCCTGAGATGTTCATCTGATGATGAGGAACGTAAAAATGGGTGCCTGGCAAGTGTGAGTGGATGCGTTTACCGGTGGCGGTTTACGTTATTGGATGTAAACATTCCTAGCGATGAAGTTACAGCGATCGTGCCGAATTCGATGGAGCTCATTTATGGCTTTTAGCATTTATTTAATCTTCAAACAATGTAACTATTTAAACAATTGTCATAAATGGCTCTTCTCTAAAGAATACGTTTAATTTATTAAGTTGCGTTGTAAATTTACAAGAACTATTAATTATTGAAACAATTTTAATTTAAAACTTAAGAGTTTGATTTTTTTCTACGAGTGAATTTGTTCACGGAGTCAACTCACTCTTTTCTAATTTGCTTTACAAAGGAACTAATAATTATTTAAAGAATTTTAATTAAAAAATTAAGTGTTTTTACGAGTCAATTTGTTCACGGAGTCAACTAACTCTTTTCTATGTTGCTTTGCAAATTTATAAAATTTATAAATTATGTAAACAATTTTAATTAAAAAATTAAGAGTTTGGCCTTTTTTCTACAAGTCAATTTGTTTACGGATTCGACTAAGAATGTCCATCCGGTGACACTTTTCCATATTTCTTTGCAAATTTACAAGCACTATTAATTATTTAAACAATATAAAATAAAATATTAAGAGTTTTCCCCTTTTTTCTAGAAGTACATTTGTTTACGGAGTTAACTAAGGATGTCTTTGCGATGACTCTTTTCCATATTGATTTGCAAATTCACAAAAACTATTAATTATGCAAACAATTTTGTTTAAAAAATTTAAAGTTCCGCCTTTTTTCTACGAGTGAATTTGTTTACGGAGTCGACTAAGAATGTCTATCCGGTGACTCTTTTCTATATTACTTTGCAAATTTACAAAAACTACTAATTATTTAAACAGTTTTAATTTAAAAATTAGAAGTTTGACCTTTATCCTACAAATCAATTTGTTTTTGAAGTCAACTAAGAATGTCTATCCAATTACTCTGTTCTATATTGCTTTACAAATTTACAAGAGCTATTAATTATTTAAACAATTTTAATTTAAAAAATTTTTCTTTGCCTTTTTTATACAAGTAAATCTGTTTACGAAGACAACCAAGAATGTCTTTCCGATGAATATTTTCTATTTTGCTTTAGAAATTTACAAGATATGTTAGTTATTTAAACAATTTTAATTAGAAAATTAAGAATTTGACGTTTATCCTACGAGTTAATTTGTTTTCGAAATCAATTAGGAATGTCCATTAGATGACTCTTTTCTATGTTGCTTTGTAAATTTACAAGCACTATTAATTATTGAAAAAATTTCAATTGAAAAATTAAGAGTTTGCTTTTCTTTCTACGTGTAGGCTTCATTTTTTACCATAATTAACTAAGAATATCTTTCCGATGATTTTTTTCTCTGGTTCTGTGAAAATATACAGCTATTAATTATTCAAAAAATGTTTATCAGCATATTTATAGCTTGGCTATTTTTCAAGGAAGAGGCGTAATTTGTTTACGTAATGAACTAAGAGTGTCTTTCGAGGATCATTTTCCACGTTACTTTGTAAATTTATGATAATTATTAATCATTCAAACAATTTTCATAAACATATTGAGAGTTGGGGTATTATTCAAATTTGTTGACGAAGTTAACTAAAATTGTCTTTGTGATGACTATTTTCTAAGTGATTTGTTAAATTTACCAGAATTATTAATTATTAATTATTGAAAGAAGTTTCATAAAAAGTTTAGAATTTGGATATTTTTAACGAATAGGGTTAGTTTTTTACTATAAGGTTTAGTTACAATGCAGTTACATACGAGTTTGCCCGAAGTACTCACATTTACCTAAACATTTGGTCAAATGAGAGAAACACTGCAGAAAACCACCTCCCGAGTTTAGTCGGGTTTTCAAAATTCGAGTACACAACCCGGTCTTTCGTCGTATATGGTACACATGCTAAGTCGCAGGGTAACCGAATACGCTATAAGATATAAAGGCCTTTTGCACTTTATAGAAAATGGCATGCTTTACAGATAATTTTTGCACAATTAAGAAATATTTCTCAAACATCTTAGATTCCGCCCTCTTATATCTTGGATATTATCAGTTAAAATATTCGGTTTTATATCTACGTGTAACGGGTCAGAAGAATCACTTTTAAATACTCTTTATTGTGCCTGAACTATATTGCAGGACTTCTTTATTATAACAGAACTTTGCCGGTCAAGGGTACAAAATGGACTGACTACCCCGTACAAGGGAAACAGTGGCAACGGGTCCCTCCTTCTAGGACTCGACGAGTGGGGAGGATGGAAGATCCTTTGACATTCTTGTTATAATCCCCGTTTTAGATGAGGTTTAGTCTCTAAACCTTTTTGCTAACTTTTATTTTAACATCAGTAGTCTTAATTCTACGATCTACATCTTCTATCTCTGCCGTAGGTGCAGTAGGAGCTGCATTTCGCATTTGTAACACATAAAAACTATGATTGTAGCAATGGCAGTACATCCTAAGTACTGCAGCCAACTGGTGGCCTGTTCAGTCCAGGTTCGCGTGCTTCTGTCTCTAGTGACCTTATCTATTGCATTTTCGATGTCGTCGACTGATTGTTTTAAATTACTTAAATTCAGAGGCCTGAGTTTTTGTGTCAACGGTATTAGCTTGTCTTTTATATAATCTAATTGTTTGTAGGTATACGGTAATGATATATTTTTCCTGTAGCTTATTTCTCTTATTAGTGTGTCAGCAGAGCTTAATTTTAATATAATATTTAATCCGTTCAATATACATTTGCCTTTACTCACAATCTTTGTAGGGCCCTGGATTTTAATTTTATCATGACCTGATTCACACAATGTATTAACTTCTATTGGTTCGTGGGGTATTAAAATGTATCCACTCATAAGTGGTATAAATGCAATATTCATAACTTTAAAGGGTGAATATTTGCACTCATCCTTGACTGTCTTTACATTCATTCTTAATATATTATTCTCGCAGCTGTTAGTTTCCGACATTAAATACGTGGGTTACGTTCGTTTACAAATTTTCATCTGACCATAATTTTTACATCGTACTACTATTGTTTTATCGGTAGGTACGTATGTACCTATGTACCCCTGTCCCATCAATAGGTATTCGTAGTCAGGAATTATGGCAAGGAAAACTGAACCAATTTGTTTGGGAATAGGAATTAAGTGTTTAATTTCATAGATTTCGGTTTCTGGGATA
>NC_046657.1:90291243-90293990 GCF_010883055.1 Belonocnema kinseyi
GGAGCTGAGGATGAATTATTCCGTTTTTCCGTCATTTATCGCATCTATCAGTAAGTTGATGTCTTCACCCAATTCATCAACTATCATCATGCAAACCGTCATCTGATTTGAGATGACTATATTTGTAGTATTTCTGTTGGTTCCGTTAACTATTTGATTGATACGATTATTATTTTCTCGACTATGTATTTCAAGTTTCTTGAAATCCATAGAGGCTGAATTCAACAATACTTTTATTATCTTCGTTTGATTAGAAATACTTTGTGACATGACTTTGTTTTCATTGAACAGTTTATCTAGCTCTCCGTTGATATATTTCATATCGTTTTCACTTAAAGTACCAAAAAGTGTTTTGGATACATCGCCTATGAAGTTAAAAAACCCTCTTCTAGCTCGCGTTTTGCCTACAAGTTGATTTAAAAGGTTTCTTTGATTGTTTAAACGCTGTATTCTTGATTTTATTAAGTTCAGCTCAAATTGTTCTAAACAGTCATCACAATGATGTAACACGGACGCGAAAATGTGTTGCAATGATTCATATCTCTATTTCATTGGTTTCTACTCCGAGTATCATGTTCCAGGTGTCGTGATAGAGTTGAACTTGCCCTAATTCTTCCGAGTAAATAGTTACCCCGGTTAGGTCAGTTGTGATGACCTCAGCTGAGATGATCTTCAATATCCATAATAAGATTAGGGCCATCATCTGAAACATCATTGGTAAAAGGGCATCAGTTGATTCGCATGTATTCTAGTTCGCTTGTCGTTGAATAGGATTGTGTAATTATTGTTCTCCTGTCTCTATGTTATTACGGCTGGGCCTTTCCACGAGGGAGAAAGTTTGTTCTCTGGATGGTTATTAATAAACTTGACCAGATACCCAGGCTCGAATATACCTTGCGGTATAGACATTTTTGAATCTTGGAACTTTTTGTATTTGATTTTTTGTATCTCTATTTTCTCTTTTGCTTTTTGGAGATAGTGTTCATGCTTTCTTTTCCATAGATTAATTAATTTCTCATACCTGACATTTGGCGTGGTGCTTAACATCGAGGGCAAATTTACATCTGTACCAAAGGTCAGTTGAAAGGGTGAGTATCCGGTTCCTTCATGTTTCATAGTATTGTATGCCATACAAATTATTTTTAAATTTTGATCCCATTCAGTGCTATGATCCTCGATGCTGGTTTTCAGTAAATTTTTAATAGTCGAGTGGGCTCTTTCTAGTGCCCCATTGCTTTGTGGATGATAAACCGTAGTTTTGATGTGCTTAATCCTGAATAGATTTCCAAAATTCTGTACCAGTTCACACACAAATTTTTGTCCCTGATCTGTTAAGATATTCTTTGGTGCTCCGAATAGGTATATGTAGTGGTCGACTAACCCTTCTATAATGTTTTCGGATGTCGCATTCCTAAGAGGTATCAAGATTAAGTACTTTGTGAGCATATCTTGGATGCTGAGAATATAACCGTTTTTTCGAGTTGACAAACGGGACATCGTTTGATGTAGTGGATGATTTCTTGTTCCATATTTTTCCATTCTCCAAGAGTTCTAGCTCTTTCAATGGTTTTGTTCTCCCCAAAGTGTCGTGCTGTAATAGATCCATGTGATTCCTTTATAATTTCCCTTTTTTCTTCTTGTGTGAGCTTTGCTCGTGGAGTGTAGCATGTGTGAAATTGTTGGTCTTCATGCTTTTGGCTCAAAAAGTTGAGATAGTCCCAAATATTTTCCTTTTCTAAAGGCGTAATTGTTGGGTCTATGAAGTGGTATCGTGTAATTGTTAGTTTAGAGGCCATGGTCTCTCGGTTTATTCTATCCAACACTCCCAGCCATTCAGCCTCGTTAAATCGAGGTAGTTTATATTGAGATGTATCCTGGATTCCCTTCCTTTCTTTGGATATAGTGCGCCAGAGATTTCCTCCGGCGTTAGGCTTAATATTTTCTCTGCTAGGCATTCTGTTTGTGATGTATTTTTTGTATTCTCTTAACAAATTTTCTCTAACATCCGTAAATTCTTCCTCATCCGAGATAAGTTGATCTGCATCCATACGACGTTGGGGACGGTAGTTAGAAGCATTAGATATATCTGCGGCTGGATAGACAGTCCGCAGCTTTATTCTCCTTTCCTTTTGCGTGTTCTATGCTGTATTCATATTCCGCCAAACGTGATCTCCATCGTACCAATCGTGAAGAGGCATCCTTTACGTTGTGTAACCATATTAATGCTTGATGGTCCATTTGGATTGTGAACTTCCTTCCTAATAAATATTGTCTTAATCTTTTGCAAGCCTAAACTATAGCTAACAGTTACTTTTCTGTTGTGGTGTAATTGGTCTCGGCTTTGTTCAACGTTCTTGATATATAGCAACAAGGGTGGCCGTTCTCAGATAGTACTGCTCCTAATCTATAATTAGATGCGTCTGTTGTTAATGTGAATTTCTCATTGTAGCCCGGAAATCTCAAAACCGGTGCTGAACATAATTTTTATTTTATTTTATCAAAAGATTCTTGGAAATTTTTTGTCCAATCAAAAGGTGTTTCCTTTTGGGTTAGAATTGTGAGCGGTTTACAAATTTGTGAGAAATTTTGTATAAACTTCCTATAGTATCCTGCGAATCCCAAAAAACTCTGAACTTAAGTGACATTCTGTGGCGATTTGAAATCACGCACCGCTTGTATTTTTACAGGGTTAAGTTTCACTCCGTCCTTGGTTATGAGATGTCCCAAGTATTCGAGTTCTGGACGTA
>NC_046657.1:90294090-90296175 GCF_010883055.1 Belonocnema kinseyi
ATATCTAGTCGGGAGTGGTGCTGACTGAAAACAGATGATTTGGAGCGATTCGCGCGCAATATGTTGGTCATTCTAAGGACTTATTGAACTACCCTCGTACATTATCGCACACTTACAGACACTTCCGCAGATTCGGATAGTACCATATCTGAGCGCAGTACGACCGCTCCCAATATGGCTACGGAAGATTCGTCAAAACAAGAGCAGAATGTTCTAACATTGATCTTGAATAATCTTCAAATAATAGATGAGAAACAGGGCAGGCTTGAAACTAGCCTGATGACTTTGAACGAGGAAAACCTGAAGCGGGCGGGCGAAATCAGAAACTTCGCTCAGTTTAACAATGCATTGGTCACAGAGGATGAATCGAACGATCATTCACAGCATTCCAAGTCCTCTGAAAAGAAAGCATCGTCGCCACAGCACTCCGAGTCGTCTGAAAAGGCACTGTCGCCAGACGAGGAAACGCACGATCACACGCAAAAAGCGGGTGGCCCAGAGAGACCCATCTCGCTCGGTGCTCCCCCAAATTCTTTCGCACAGTGTAGTGATCAGTTTATAAGTGTTCGGCCCATGCATCCCGTCCCCCAGTGGTCTAACACTAACGAGAGACCCATCTCGCCCGGCGTTCCCCCAAATTCCTTCGCACAGTGTGGTGATCAGTTTCAAAATGTTCAGTCCATACGTAACGTACCCCAGTGGTCTAACACAGACCCGCAGTCGCGTGTTCAACTTCAGCCCCCAAATCCTGTCATTCAGTGTAGCAGCCAGTAGGCAGCACCCGCACGTGAATCTGTGAGATCTAGCCGAATAGGTGAACAGCCCTCAAGTTCCTCGTCGCAGGTCATTGACTAGCAATGTGTTCAGGTCCCAAATTCCTTCACGCAGTATGCTTACCGGCTGCCAGCACCAGATCATCGCATTTTTCCAAGAAACAACCCATCGCTACCAGCGATGCACTGAAAGGAAAACGTTGAACCGCTTTCCCAAGCTAAAGAAATAATCCGCACGGTCCAGATTTTAAACGGTCAAGATGATGTTGGCGTACATGATTTCATTAATACCGTGAAACGTGCGAGGCTAAGATGTTCCCAACCTAGTTTACTATTAGACTACATTTTAACAGAGAAAATAATTGGAAATGCTAAAAGAGCAATCTGGCACTACCCTATAAATAGCTACAACGATCTTTACAGCGCTTTAAAAACAAATTTAGCTACTACAACCACTCTGGAAACGTGTCGTAGTCAGCTTGAAACAATCAGGCAAAATCACGATTCAGTACAGTTTTATAATCAAAAATTTAGAAGCACGTATAATGAATTGATTTATACAATTCAATCAGAATTTTCGTCCGGAATAGAGCGGAAATTAGCTCTTCAAATGGAGAAAAAATCTGCCACAAAGAGATACGTTATGAACCTAAACGATGACATTAGCCATTAAGTGCGGCTCTTGAAACCCAAAAGTTTGAACCAAGCTTTACAGAAAGCCTTGGAAGCAGAAGTGTGGTGCAGAGAACGTTCGTGAACGAAAGTTTTAATACCACTTCGACCAGTACAACCAAGTGTTCTCAGACTATCCATGAGGAACATACCGGTACCTACGGCCCGAAATCAACAGCCAGAAATGCGAAATCAACCCTCCGATAGTCCGAACCACGGACTACCTTCACAACATAGGATGAAAATGACTTGTAACTTCTGTAAGAAACCGGGCCATTTGGAGAGACAATGCTATGCGAAATCAAAACAGCAAGGTTTTCGAAATGGAACATCTCAGAGAAGACCGCCAGAAATCAGAAATATACAAGAGATGGAAGATCTACAACACCCATTAGAATGTTACGAAGTGACACCACAGGAACAGGACGAAATCGAACGCTACGAAGAATCTGCAGAGTTTCTGCAATCAGCGGACGATTACAATCCATACATGGAAAACATTCGGATGGACGCACCCATAGATTACTAGTAGATTCCAGAGCCTCTATCAATCTCATTAAACATTCTGAAGTACCCGTAGAAAGAATACCATTTGAGATGAGAAAACGTTTTGCCATGGGGAGAAATATTAATTATTCTT
>NC_046657.1:90296275-90298345 GCF_010883055.1 Belonocnema kinseyi
GCTATACAGACTCCTGTGTGTAAAACTGTGACAGAGCCTTGCTGGGAGAAAGAGAGAGAAAAAAGACGCACACGACCAGCATCTAAAGAACAACGTCGGTCTGCTATCTCTCTCTTTGCTAGCTTCACTACTAAGGCTGGCTCCCCTACTCGTCTTATAATATCTCTATGGTCCCTTAACCCTCTGTAGAATGACATGACTTCCAAGTTCGAATCCAGGTTTCGGTGGAATATTTAAATTGAAAAGAAACAGCCTATTCTGGTAATTAATCCACTTACTTTTATTGGTGGTAGGTCCTCTTTATCTTTAAACAGTTTCACATCAATTGTTCTATGGATGGCAAATGATACTTTATAAACTTCTGTAAAAATTATTATACTTTTCGAAGCGCTATATTACATAGTTCAGATACTTCACACACGCGCGCGCCAAATAGGGTTCACCAATGATAATTAATAAACCTTTAATTAACAGGACAATGTATTTCGTAACGTTTTGAAGGTGGTACAACTATTTTGAATCTCTTACACTTCATATGAATTTGCTACAATTTACAATTTTATATGGGCGCGTGTATGTGTGTGTTTGATAGCGCTTCAAAAAAATGAATAATTTCGACAGAAATTTTTAAAATATCATTTGTCACCCACATAACAATTTATGCGGAAACTGTATAAAGATAAAGAAGATCTATCTCCAATAAAGTTAAGTGGAATAATTACCAGAATATGCTGCTTCTTTTCCATTTAACTAATTCACCGAAACCTGGATTCGAACTTGGAAACTCGCAAAGTGATATTTACCGAACATAAAGGTGTGGAAACCTGCGATTCAAGAATGCTACACATATCTCAAAAACTTACATTTTAATCATTTTTTCCGTTTATGTATAGATACAATATTTATCGCTCATATTTTTAACTCCATTTTTTATTTAATCTTATTTCAATGTTCATCATTTGAAATTCAAGTGAACAAGATAAAAATGATAATTTGTATCAATAGAAGTCAGTTAGTAATTGCTTTAGTAAACTTTTCTCACATTGTCAACTAGCAAACTGCTAATTCTGGTAATTAAAATTAAACCCAGAACTCCTTTAAAGTCTTATTTTAGTTTTCGTAAACGGCATGCATCTCATGTCAATCAAAGAATAATTCGTTCCGCATGATTCTAAACGCTACGAAATATCCAGATATACTTTCGTGTGCACTTAAAAATTTCTATTATCAATGCAAATATTAACCGATTTTTATGAACCTTGTTTTCACTTTCATACTTTAAGTTTTTGTAACTTATCTGCATCTTATGACAATAAAAGTGTTATGATTTACGAGCAATTCGACGGGCCATTCGACGCGCCCCAGGGAACCTGCCTCTTGAGTTTCACGAGGGTCGATGAGAATGATGCGAGAATCCACACTGAGTGTCACTGCAATTTCTCTCTATTGTTCTCTTCTTTCTTATTATTAAACAAAATATATACATTTTCCCCAAAATCCGGTGCTGGTCAGCAAAATAGATCAACATTTAGATTCCGCATGCAAAAAACCAGAAAAAATATTCAAAATTGAGACTTTAAAATGGAATCCCGTTTTGCCTGTCTCATAAATCCCCTTAAGGCACAGGACGCAAAAATAAAATACAAGGGTAGTTCAATAAGTCCTTAGAATGAAGTATAAGAAGAATTTTTTTTGGGTAAATTTTTTTTTATTTTTCAACATAATCTCCTTGGAGCTCTATACACTTAGTCAATCGCTTTTCAAGTTTTTTTAATCCTTCAGAAAAGTGCGTTTTCGGAAGTTCCTCAAAATAAGCACTTACAGAGGCAATGACGTCTTCGTTGTCTGGAAATCTCTGTCCACCGAGCCATTTTTTAAAGTTTGGAAATAAGAAAAAGTCACTGGGGGCTAAATCTGGTGAATACGGTGGGTGTTCGACCAATTCGAATTTTATTTCTTCAATTTTAACCATTGAAACGAAGCATGTGTGAACTCGGGCGTTGTCGTGATGAAAGAGAATTTTTTTTCTCGTCAAATGTGGTCGTTTTTTTTTAATTTCTTCTTTCAGCT
>NC_046657.1:90298445-90304084 GCF_010883055.1 Belonocnema kinseyi
GCAAATGGAGACTATTTTGAAAATTAATATCTTCTTGTTTGCTTTTTAATAAATGTTTAATTTTGTAAACAAAAGCTCAGAACTTTTTTGCGCACCTAATAATATAATAGAGATTAAGGAAATTTGGAAAATTTCGCGTTTTCGGCATACTTTAATCAAGTGCAAAGCGCGAGACATGTGCTGAGAATGTTTGAGGAAAGAGATTTCATAATCAGAAAATTGCAATTGTAAATATTTTAACCTTTAATTTTAAAAAGATCTATGCACAATATAGGGAAAATACCAAGACCGATCACATAGTGTAAGGTTAATACATTATCAAGCACGAAGGGCGTGATCCTACGTTTAGAGGCTGTTTACATTCAGTAATTTTTGATAGTGAAGTAGGTTTTACTGTTCTCTTAAAATAAACCGGTGGAATCTCACTGGTTAAAACAGAAGTGCGTCACTGAGAATCAGTGATATTTAACTGGTTCACTCAGTTGAATTCCGTCACTAGTTTAATCAGTGTGATTCAATAGTTACTTTAATTTCAGTATAGTTATCTGGTCGTACCAGTGCAGAATTTGTTTAAATTTTTACAACCAAAATTAGAATTTGTGCATCACCAGAAATAACTGATTTTTCAGAAAAACACTGACGGGGCCAGCGAAACGTTTCGATAGCCCTGACATATCCAACATCAACTTTATAAGAGTGCATTATTTTCATCCAAATTTGTTCAAATTTGTGCAACCAACTTCAACCCCTAAAAACTACCCCCTGTTCGGAAAACACCATGACGGGCCAGCGAAACGTTTCGCCGGCCCCGACATTATCCAAAATCAACTTTATATGAGTACAATATTTTCGCCTTATTTTGTTAAAATTTGTGCATATTTGGGATAATGTCGGGACCAGCGGTACGTTTCGCTGGCTCCGCCATGGTTTTTGCCTGGCAGAGGGTAGTTTTTAGGGTTTGAAGTTGGCTGTAAAAATTTGAACAAATTAAGACGAAAATAATACACCTATATAAATTTTAATTTTGGATAATGTCGGGACCAACGGTACGTTTCGCTGAATCCGATATTGTGTTTGCCACACAGGGGGTAGTTTTTATGGGCTAACCTCAGTTGCACAAATTTGAACAAATTAGTACGAAAATAGTGCACCCATATAAAGTTGATTCTGGATAATTTCGGGGCCTGTGAAATGTTTCGCTAGCCCTGCCATGTTGTTTGGCTAAAAGGGGGCGGATTTCAGAGGTTGATGTTGGCTGCACAAATTTGAACAAATTAAGAACAAAATAATACACCCTTGTAAAGTTTGTTTTTGATAATGTCGGAGCCAGAGAAACGTTTCGCTGGCCCAGCCATGGCGTTTGCCTATCAGGGGGTAGTTTTTAGGGGTTGAACTGACTTGCACAAATATGAAAAAATTAAGACGAAAATAGTGCACCCATATAAAGTTGATTCTGGATCATGATGGGGCCATCGAAACGTTTCGCTGCCCTGCCAGTGTTTTTCTGAGAAATCAGATACTTCCGGTGATGCACAAACTATAATTTTGGTTATACAAATTTGAACAAATTATGCACTAAATATTTGGCAGGAAAAAGTTATGTTTCCGTGGATGGTGGGGTCAGCGAAATGGTCCTGGTTGGGTATGCCACTTATCATCTATTAAACTTGTGCTAACGTTGGCAAAATTATATTTTAAAAATGTAACTTTACTCTCATAAAAATAAATCAGGGTCCAGCTGCAATATAATAGGATGTAAGATATTGCGCCCAACAGTGGGAAGGTCAGCCACACAGTGGGAAGAAATGCACTTTTTTCGTTCATAAATATCTATTCTCTAAATCTACATCAGTGAAATTTCACTGATTGTCAGTGAAATCTCACTGATTCAAATAGCTAGAAATGGGTCACTGACAATTAGTGAAAGGTTACTTATTGATTCAGTGTAATAACCACTTTTGAGTGTTGGCAGCACTGCATCATGCCAATTTAGCAATCATAATGAAATAATATTTTAGTACATTCAAAGAATCATAGTCAAAACTTAAAACCCATAAATATGATCAAATATTAAAAAAAGGGGAAAAGTTCCGATGATTTTAAATGACAAATAACCTCACATATTACTTTAATTTCGAGATTGGACTGTCATGTACAAACCCGTTAAGTAAGTACTTCCTGTACAAGTTAGAGTATATTTATCCCGCAGTTAATTCAGCAGAATTACAGCCCGAAAATTAAAAAATTTATTTTATCAATGGATTCTTCTTGCTACTTAAGTAAAAGAGTAACAACAACGCTTAACTTAACAATTTAGAGGTTATGCTTCACATGATTTACATTGGTGTTTCTAAACTGATTAGTGAATAAGTCCGAAATCACTGATTAATCAGTGAAATGTCTAACTACTATTTCAATCAGTGAATTTTTCACTGATTCATATTTAGAGAGTAGAGCCTTCAATTTTTGTCCGAATAAAATTTTTTTAAAATTGAAGTTCATTAAATTCTAAAGAGCTTGATGCTCCGAACGTTTGTCTCTATAGTTGTTTATTAATAATTTTGCCACTCAAAGTATGGAAAAATGGAAATTTTGTATATAACAATTTTTTACGCATTAATAACTGATCAGGAAAACTTTATATTATCTTAAATATAATTTCCTTCAATCGCCAGAACGACTTCAGGTATTCCTTAAAATAATAAATATTTAATAATATTTGATAATACGATATATAACAATTTAAATTTTTTAAAGCAAATTAGATACACAAAATCAAAATTTTAGCGCTTTTGCATCGAACTTTTTTTTGCACTGATGTTTTAAGCTATTGGTCAAATGACTGCTATAGTCACAAAAATATTAGAAAAGCTAACAATAACCACTGTTATTAACAATTCTTGTGGCAAAATATCTAAACTTAAGGTTTTATCAAATTTATTTTTTCTTTGATGGACAGAATGGGTACAGATATTCCTGAATATAATACATCTTCGATAATATTTGGTAAAATGTAACAATCTGAATATTTATGAACAAATAAGATAATAAATTTCAAATTTCGGCAGTTTCACGCAGCTCCAAATCTGGTTCCTTTAAATGAAAAATTCAGAAATAGAATTCTTTTCCGTAGTCATGCTATCGAGAGTTAAGGTTTGTTTGAATAACTTTCAGTTATTTCAATATTCTCTTTCAGAAATACGTGCATTGGACTGAGAATTTTCATTTCACAGTCGTATTCTTTTCTACATTACATTACATTTGTTTATTTTACATTTGCGTGTAAAGTGGCTTATTTCACGCTTGTGTATCGTTCGATAAGTGCCATATTAACCATGGTTTCCATTACCGCACGCCAGTAATCATTATTTCACGCCTTCCCTCCTACATAAATAAGCCACTTTACACGCTATGTGAAATAAAAAAGTATGAGCAACAAGTTTGGTTTGGCAAGTGCGGCTGAACGCACTCGCTTCGCTCGTGGTCCAACGCCGCGCTCGTGGGCAATTGCCAAATTACCACACTTGTTGCTCAATATACTTTTAAAAAAAATTTATTTCGTGTTTTAATTCTGAGATTTTGTGTTAATATTAGATATGTGTAAGTACTGAGTAATTTTATACGATTGTAAAACAATTTGTTGGGTTTAATATTTGTCCACAAATTGTTTTTCATTAACCCTCATCAGTCCTTAGTGTCGAATTGAAACCATGTTCAACTTTAGCGCACAATTATTCTATTTGAATACTTGAAGAAAGATGCCCCATATATTAATTAATTCATAATCGTATCTGAAGTTTTTCTACAGTTATTGCCAAGAGGCTCCATTTATTGGAACTTGGTGTAACAAAATTTCAACCTAATGTGTCCCTGAGTGTCAAATTGAAGCTGTACTGCCCCTAGTAGATAATTGGTGTGAAAATGCTGTATTTACCTGGCGACAAAAATACAGCGGATGGTCCATTGTTACCTTTCAGAAGCCGACGTTTCAAAACCTCATCGTTATGGGATCAAAGTGTAGAGCCTTTCAATTCAGAAAGGTTTTACGCATACAATTAACAAGCTTATCTGGGTGATTGTCTTAATTGCGGTGCAGAAATCAACCAAGGTCAATCTGCAGTAATTCCGAGTAATCCTAAATGAGATATTTTCGTTTCGGAGGAGTAAACTTAAACGGGGTTTCAGTTTATGGGACTACTATCGGCGAGAAAATTCGAGTCCTCTGGCTTTGACGTTGAAAAAGTAAGTGAAGAAAAAGTGGTAGGTTAATAAAAAAGGTATCATTTTGAAGGTGTAAATCTTGTACGTTAATGAGCCAAAAAGTAATATTCCAAAAAAAATGTTGTAGCTTACAGATTTGAAGATTGTCGTTGAAAAATTTGCAAAATATAAATAATTGTTCGTTTTTTGTGAATAAATATGTGACAGAACTATCTTCAGTTCTAATGAAGATAATGAAGTGATTTAAATTAGAGGTAGTTAGCTGAACTATCTGTAATAATTTACAATTTGAAGGAAGTATGTACTTCATGTTGTCTTCGTGCAAAGTACGATATTTGAAGTCAGCTTTTTATATAGGAAAGCAGGTGCGAGAGCCGAGCGTGGTGCCGTTTTTTCAGGGAAACCTCCTCGGTTTTCCTCACCACGCTGGCTTCTGGCCCTTAATTTCCCAAATAAAAAACTGAGTTCAAATATCGCAAATTGCAGGAAGACAACAAGAAACACATACTTCCTTCAAATTGTAAATTATTACAGATAGTTCAACTAAGTACCTCCAATTTAAATCACTTTATTATCTTTATTAGAACTGAAGATAGTACGGTCGCATATTTATTCACAAAAAACGAACAATTATTTATATTTTGCAAATTTTTCGACAGCAATCTGTTCGGAAATGTTTAAAGTACCACCATGATTTTTCAGATTTTTCCTATTCTTTTTTCAATAAAAAACTATGCTTCAAAGTTCACTGTTTTTAAAAGCTATCAAATTTCCTTACATTTCATCAGATTTTCAGATCTGTAAGCTACAAACAATTTTTTGTAATATTACTTTTCGGCTTATTAACGTACAACATTTTCACCTTTAAAATGATACCTCTTCCATAAACCTACCATTTTTTCTTCACTTACTTTTTCAACGTCAAAGCCGGAGGACTCGAATTTTCTCGCCGATAGTAATAGATATATCTTTGACGTTTTGAAGAGAAGACAGAACGTGGGAAGTTAAAAAAAATCAAGATTTTGTCAAATTTTTTACCTCGACTTCAACGTTTAGCATGGCCTAGGAAAATTGATGAAAAAATCTGAAAATTATATAGCATAGAGCCGAATATCTAATCTTAAATTTAAGCCGAAAAATCGTAAAAAATATGCATTGGTTTCCGAGATTCGATTAAAAATGTTCAATCGTATCTATGTCGAGTTTTAGTCAACGATCAGCCACCGTCATTTTTGTTGTGTTCGTAAGAAGTGTATAGAAGTTCATTTGCAAAATAAAGCTAATCTATCCTTAAAGGGATATTATAGTTCACACATCTTATGCAGGCCTCTCCTTGTTATAAATTTAAACGAACGTCGGCTTAACTCTGTCTAATCACCGTTCGACGTGGAATTTCATAAGCTTTTCAAATGTTTAAA
>NC_046657.1:90304184-90308978 GCF_010883055.1 Belonocnema kinseyi
CGAGGAACAAAGTATCTGCAACGAACATCCTTGCCGTCCGGGTACTACTCTATTCATTTGGAGTAGTTCCATGGACGAAGAATGAGCTCAGATCTCTTGATACCGGGACAAGAAGGTTATGCACATGAACAAAAGCATGCATCTTAAGTCTTCCGTTCTGCGACTGTACATCTCACGCCGTCAAGGGGGTCGCGGAATATTGAGTCTTGAATGTCTTCACAAGAGGATTATTCTGGGTACAGCACAAGAGTTGCAAATGGAAGAGATCCTCTTCTTAAAATGGTCAGGAATCACGAGGAAGTAGGCAAAGGAGCATTTCTGTACAAAGCTATAGGCTAGCCGAGAGGCTTTAGGTGTTAGGCATGCGAAACTGATAGGATTCAAACTCCCGCGGCGAATAAAAACTTTCATAGCGTGCGATTATAAATAGTGCCGTGATTGTGTAATAGTTAAATAATTCTGTGCTTAAAGATGTGAATAAATATTAGAGTATGATAGTAATAATATAATAATACAAAAGATTAATTTTTTTGTGGCGAAAAGTCGGTTATAATTTTATATAACTGTTCTCTACAGTTTCGGAACTAGTTCAACGCAATGTAAAACAAAGACGATTTTAACTTTTATTAAACTACTCAGCGTATCCTCTACTATAGAATTAGTTCTATAAAATTTATTAGATTATTTTTTCCGTGTGCAAAATAACTTGAAACATGACGCAAATGCCACTAAGTTTTCTTTTGGCTCTACTTTTGTTAATTTTTCGTCCAATAATTTTATTCTGTACAGGAAGGTAGAGTGTGGAGCGTTAAATTAGAAACAAAAACTAAATCTCTATTTTGACGCCCCAAATGGAAGATTTGGAAATTTGTGCCCATAAGAGCGCTAAAGTAGGGGCAAAAATCGTATGGGAATATCCTCTACTTTACAACCTTAGCCCCTACAAATATTAGTGTGAAGAGCTTCAAAGCTCTCAAATTTGATAAAATTTTGCTAAAAGCTGGTAATTGTTTATACATTTTTATAAAATATAAGAATGTACTTTACGTGATATAATAAATAATACAATAGTATAATAAATTTCAAACATAGGTAACTGAAGTAAACGGTGTTTATTTAAATATTTTTTTGATTTCATTCCTGGAACAATATTTGAAGGGTTGCAGTATATATAATTAGATAACTAACAAACAAAAACGAAATTTTTTAGGAGAGCGAAATAAAATTCCGTAAAATCGAAGTCAGCCTATAAAGATAAAAATAAAAGTTACTCCCGAGCTTAAGTGTTTTTGAACTGAGGCCAAAAAAGTATGATTAAACAAAATTATCCAGTCACTAGTATCATAATAATCTGTAATGTAATACAGCACTCTTCATACAAATTATTTTTCCATTTTTCTCCGGGCGTACTAAGGAAAAACTTACGTAACTGTCCTCGCGATCACGGTCTACTTTCTCATAACTGAAAATTTTAAATTCGACCTAAACGACAATGCCACAATGCCAATGATCAGTAAAATAATTTGATCCAATCGGTCCTGATTAAAAAAAATCAATTAAACAGATTTATTTCATCGGGTTCAAAAGGAGCATTAAAA
The DNA here is from genome assembly GCF_010883055.1 of Belonocnema kinseyi. NCBI lineage: Eukaryota > Metazoa > Arthropoda > Insecta > Hymenoptera > Cynipidae > Belonocnema > Belonocnema kinseyi. The sequence goes on from NC_046657.1 coordinate 90,305,783, forward strand.
AGGGCGTTTTAAATACAAAATATTCTTGGCATTTATTGCATAATGTTTTTCAATCGGCGTCAAATGAAGTCCATTGTTCCCGATCGGATTGAATTATTTTCTTTTATAAAGGAGTCCAGTCAGTGTTTGACCAGCCGCGCTGCCACAGTGAGAAAAAAATGTAAATTTTTTCTATTTGACTTTCCCGGTGCTCGCCAATAATAAAAAAAATGTTGCCATTACCTACATTTCGTAGCTTTGCACTAGATAAAGATATATCATCACAATACAATAACCAAAAATTGTGTTATAAATAAATTATTTGTTTAAAATGTTTTTTCTATAATTTTCAATAACACCGACACAAGAAAAAAATATTTTTTTGGCCTATGGGTCAGACCACGGTTATGCTATGTTTTTGGTGTCCCTAAATAAAATAATGTTTTCGTTCAAATTTCTTTCGATAAGATTTTAAAAACGTAAAATTATTTAAAATGTTAGAAAACACATTTACAACAAATTATTTCTTTATATGCATATTTTTAATATTATCATGATGGAATATCCTTATATAAATAAATCTATGAAACTTAAGCGATTACAATAATTTTCCTATCATTGGCGAACATCGAGAACGTCAAATATGAAACGTGTCGATTTTGTTTGTCATATTTGTCTATTGATAAAAAATTTGAAAAAATAAATAAAAATCAGGCTCAGCGGCTTTCTTTGAAATTTTATTAGCCTTTTTAAAAAGTTTTTTCGTCCCAATCGATTCATACTTGTGGGCTGGGTGTTATTTTGAACCAAAGAGCAATTTTTCCCCACTGTGGCTGCTGCTGGTCAGACGCTGACAGAACTCCATTGTAAAAGAAAATAATTTGACCCGATTGGGAACAATTGACTTCATTTGTCCCCGATTGAAAAACATCACACAATAAATCGTGGGGATATTGTTTATCTGAAGTTAGCTAAAAACGTTGCAAACATTTAACCAAACAATTTTTCCCTACAGGAATGTACTAAAAACATTAAATCATGTATTTATACATAGTGCACGGTAACACTTACATAAAAAAAACTCTATCCTTTTTTAAAAATCAATATATAGCAGTTTTCATCATTTTACCAATTCTTTAGTATTAAAAATTATTTAAAATTTTTATTTTTACGGGCAAAATGTAGTTTAAAAATGACTTGTCAAGTATATCAATTTTCGGGTGAAAACAAGCTTTCTAAAATAAATAAGTAAATAAATGAATAAGCTTATCAATAACTGAAAGTTAGTTAAAAGTAATTTTAAATGCAAGTACCAACAAGTCAATTTTTTCCATATTTTTTACGCTGAATTCGAACTTAGGATCATGATCAAAAAAATAGTATAAGATGGAGATAACGAGGCGAATTTGGAACTGACACGGATATTAATTTTTTAAACGGATCAAACAATTAAAAATCATTCACTTCTGACTTTTCATTAAAAAGGTCGTTAAACAATTATTATTTGCTTAACTAATTGCTTTATTATATTATGGATACACAAATTACCTGTTTCATAAATCCGACAAGAAAAAAGGAACTTTTCATAATATAATGAAACAAATTGTTAAAGCAAATAATAATTGTTGAAATAATTTAGGCGTAACTTCTGAAAGAAACAACACTGAAAGAAATGAATTGCTGATAGAGTTATATTTCGGGTTAGAACAGCAATCTGTATGGCTGGAATAGACACATCGATGGCTGATCTAACGCGCAATATGATTGTACCAGCAATTCATTTCATTCAGTGAATATCTTAGTAATGTCTGACATAGCGCAAAAAATGGTTAAAACTAGAATTCTCTCAACCTTCCTCATACAAAGTGAGAAGTGAATGATTAATAATAATCGCTAATTAAACAATTTAATAATGTATTAATAATGTATAAAATTAGTTTAAGAAAATCTTAACTGTTCATGATTTATCATGAAAAAATAAAAAAATAGAAATTGTTTTATCAATCGGAAAATGTAATCACCAAAACAATTGCTTATAACATTAATTAATTCTGTCATTAATTCTAGAAAATATGAACTTTTCATTGTTTAATGGATAAATGAAAATTTAGGAAAATATAAGTTGTTTAAACAATGGAAAAATAACGTAATAAAAAATATTATTCTCAACATTCACATTTTCTGGGAAGTTTCCGGGCACAATGCAAAATGATTGAGACGTCAAATTTAAACTTTATGTTGCGGGAAAGATACTTTAGCATATGTAATATCTTTTTCCAAGAAACTGACAAAATAGGAAGAGGCTGACCTCTAGTAAAATGAAAGTTTTTTGGACCACCCTAGTACCCATCCTCAAAAGAGACATTCACTGATCGAACTCGATTTTTGTGCAAAGTATAGTCCTACTAGGCAGTACTTTACAGGATGTTTTACGCTGGTAGCTCTTATTTTGTAAGCAAAAATCCTGATCTTTATTTTGGAATAAAAAAATCGGCCAGAATAAAAAAAAAATGTTTTCGGTTTTGAAAAAAGACGTCAAATTTTCAATTAAAAAAAAAATAGTTATAACCTTTCAATAGATCGCAACAAATCTATCAAAAACGTATACAATTTTATTTATTTCATACTTGAGCAGTTTAGTACATTCAAAGTAGGGGTTGCCCAGGCAAAATAAAAAAAAAATGCTCCTACACCACCTGGGTCAAGTTTTATCCAGCGAGAACACTTTTTTGTCTCGTAAAATATGCTACCTAGTAGGACTATAATTTGTCCAAGTATACTCCATGTAGCAGTGGTGGGTCTTCTGAACATCGCTCAAATTCTCACATCCGTAATTTAATGAAATATATGCTTAGGGCAAACTATTTTTTTAGAATCCCCACCGCCTTCCCATTCTCATAACCATTTGCTAAATATAGATTTCATATTTCGCTGTATTATCAGGGACCGTACTAAACGTTATCGTCCTCGTCCCTTGATCCTACAGTAGATTTAGGCATGAGCCCCCAACCTCCTTCAAATTTTAAAATAATTAATGGACGAGCCCTTATAGGGCGCCTATATACGAGGGTAGTTCAATAAGTCCTTAGAATGACCAACATATGGCGCGCGAATAGCTCCAAGTCATCTGTTTTCAGTCAGCACCACTCCCGACTAGATATATGGTGCAGTCACAGTCCACATCTTCTGAGTTTACGTGTTTTTATAACCAATTGAA
>NC_046657.1:90309078-90319197 GCF_010883055.1 Belonocnema kinseyi
TATCGAGACCTTATAAGGGAGTTGCAACGATTGTACCCGGAATATTCTATTAAACTAATCGTCCTTATCATCGGCGATCTTGGAGGTGCCAAGCTTTCACTTACTAATAGCCTAAAAAGCATCCCTGCGTGTCAGCAATATGCTAGAACACTTGCGGGAAAAATGCAGAAGGCGGTTGTCCTTGGGTCGCTCCGTGTTCTTAGGCTCCACGATGATTTTGCTGAATCGTCGTATTGATTCCTTTACAGACTGTAACCACCTATCTCACGGTTGTGAGACGTGATTATGGCTGAAATTTTACCGCGATTTCGCTGGAAGCGAGTGCAATTTTTCAGATTAGCACCCGCTCCCGTCGAAATCCTGCGGTTGTCCTTATGACAAATTTTTAATTATATATATATACATACATACATACACACACACACACATAAATATATTGAAAGTCAAGAAATTTCAATTCCAAATGTGCAAAATTGAAGAAATATAAAATGTAAATCCAGAAAAAAAAATAAAATACCAAAAAAGACAAATTTTCAAGAAATATTTAAATCTGAAACAAAGCCAAAAACAGATATTTTCGATAAAGCAGTTGAATTTTCAACAATATAGATAAATTTTCAATTGAAAAGAAACGTCAACCAACTAAAACAGATTAATTTTCAACCAAACATTTGCACCCTCAATCAAAAGAATTGATTTTCCACCGAAAGAAAAGAATATATAATGAAAATATCTTTAGGAGTGGCTACGTAGGAGCTAGTGGAATAAACAGCCGCAAAGTAGGGACAATACTTCCACTTGAAGCGTTGAAGTAGGACCTATTTGTATTTTGTATCTTAAATAATTTTGTCAGCCCTAATTTTTTAATCAATTATTTGTAGTGGCTGCTTTTGTTTTTACTTTCGGGTGTTTACTAAAGAATATTAGTAGAACTATAATCATTCGATTATTTTTTTAATTTGAAAAATTACATTTAAATTTAAATATTTTTTCACTTATAATACATCTGCGAGTAATGAATCCATTACATTTTTGAGCTTAACAATTTGAACAGAAAACAGAAATTAAATTAATGTTTAAATTGAACATTCAACTATTAAAATTTAAATTAATTAGATTGAAATATTTTCATAGAATATTTTTAATGTGTAAAATGTGTAAAATGTGTAAAACGAAAAAATAGAAAAAAAATATTCCTCTGTTAACCCTGGCTTTTCAGCGTAAAATTTTGGCTGAGATTTGGTCAACAGAATCCAAGCGATAAATTAGCGTAATTAGCTAGAGCGTCTGGCATAAGCTTTGGTTTTAGGTTGTTTTAGGTAGGGTTCGAATCCTCAGAGGGTGCGATTTTTCCTAGCATTTAAGCGTTCGATTACGTTTGTAAGTGACCGTACGTACAATTGCATAATTCCGAAAATAAACTGAGCGCAGTTATTAAAACTAAGACATTTTTTTTTTAATTTATCATTATATAACCTCATCTGTTTCGAGCTTCTGTAATGGAACATCTACCGACGATTCTATAATAGGGCAAAATTGTGACTTTTTCTCGTTGATGCGAGATTTCTAATGCGAAGAATAAATTCATAGTGGACCAGTAATGTAGTTATATATGTTATCGATGTAAATCTCGCGTTACAGGAGGCACTGCTGTAACTGATATGCTTACAAGTAAACAAACTGGGAAAAGTTTTAGGAGATAAACGAATAGTAATAAAAATCTTTATACGATTCAAAAGTTATATTCAAAATGCTAGTTAATGTTGTAGAGAGAAACCGAAGTAGGTTCTCGTGACAGAGATACGCCTATTTAATTGTAATTACGGACCTTGGTTCTCTTTTGATAACTCGCAAAAGTTTTCTAATACTCTAATGACACGACAATAAATCAAGGGCGCTCTAAGCATACTTATTATTTCATACTCTAGATTTAAAATGCTTTCATTCCCATCACCTACAAAATTACCCAGTGGGCACACAAGTTCTAAACTTGTCCTATATACGTCTTTCGGGGTACGTCTTAAGGGCGTCCTGAGGACCTGTAAAAGACATAAAACGATCCTAAGGATGTCTTAAAGACGTCAATTCATATGACATAGAGGTACATTCTAAGGATGTCTTTAGGGCGTCCCAGTGCCCACTGAGTATTGACTAATCATGTATTGAAAACAAAGATATTTAAGGCATATGTCACCTGATTTTATTTCCAAGCATTCTTTTAAGCACTAAACATTGATATAGGTATTTGATGCATCTCAGGTTAAATTTCTTGACACATAGAATAAAATTGAAGCGGATAAATGAGGATTGGATGAAGATAGGAAAGATGGTATTGCTAAGATACAAAAAAAAATTTACCTGGATGGACGGAAGATAAACTGAGAAATAGAACAAATTAATTTTTATCGCTTTTGGACTCTTCGTGAACATAATGATCCGTCTATTTTTTGCAATCCTTATTTCTCTCTTCTCTATTTCATCCGCGCTTGCCTCCTCTATCCATCCCTTTTCTTTATTTCAGTCTATTCACAGCCAATCAACGTCAACCTCTTCTGTCATTTTTAAAAATAATTATCCACCTATCGTACACAATCGTCTCTTTTCTATCCCGGCCCGTGTAGAAATTTCCCCGATTGGCCCTTACTACAACAAAGTTTCTGGTCGGTCCCCGGCCGGGCTACCCCTAGCTGGGTTTCACGGACAGAAACCGGTCGGGGGCCCATGGAACAGAATGAAGATGTTTTAAATTCTTTTAAAAAAACATTCAACTTTTCTGAATGTTTTAACTTAATTTATAAAATTGTTATCAATTTTGGCATGTGAAGCACACGAAATATTACAATTTTCAATATTTTCAGACAATTTTTAGTCTGTACACTTTTAAGTTTACCGCCATGCATATCCCCTTCTGCGTCTGGTGACTGCGTAGACACTCACTAATTTTCAGTTTCGCACTTCGAACGAGGGTGCAAATTGCACTCACGTCGCTTCATTTCCTTGAATTTTGCAAATAAAATCGAGATTCGTTATTAAAATCAACCTTGTTTCAGTATTCTGTCTTTAAACCTCACTTAGTTCGCGGATAATTATTATTTTAAATTAAATTATACCTAAAGCAATATTTTTTAACCGCTTTGTGGCCGGATTTCCCGACCGGATCCCGGCCGGTATTGAAGCCGGGATCCGACCAGATTACCGTGACGTTTTTATCTGGATCCCGGCCGGATTCCCCGACCTGCGCCCGGCTTTAACCGGGGTTATCCGGCCGGATCCCTGATTAGATTCCTACACGGGGGTCTATCGCATGTCTATTTAAGTCCATTTTGTTCTATCCCTCTGACTATTTAATTCTCTGGCATTCTTTTTCAATATCCTCTTCCTCATTTCAGCCTCTGTTATATGAAAAAGTATTGGTAAGTATTGGATCCAATACGTATAAATACTTTTTTTCATAAAGAATATCTCAGTCTACCTCTCGTCTAACAAAATCCATATTTATATGATAAAAAGAGATATTTCGCGTTCCAAAAGTGTAGAACACTGCTAATTTTGCCGACGTTTCGTAGATATTGTCGGCAAACTTCGTGGTGTTTTACACGACTGGAATCCGAAATATCTCTTATTGTCAAAATGAATCATCGTGAAAGCATTAAATCTATTATACATATTTGCATCTTTTTTAAAATTATCTCCGTCTATTTTTCTGAATCATTTCTTCTCTTTCCCATCCTATTCTAGCCTATCCTTGTCAATATTTTTCTAAAAAAATTAAAATATAAGAAATTTAGTGTGATTCATATCAAATTTAAAATCCTATTTTAACGTCCATTAATCAAGTTAATATGCAGAATTACTGAAAAGAAACCCAAGAATCCAGTGAACAAATTTGGACAACCTCCATAAAATGTTCCTTTTGCAATTTGAAAAAAGATAAAAATTTTCCTAAAAAGGGAAAAGAAAAAAAATCTTTTTTTGGACAAATATAAAAAAGAGGAAAGAAAAATGAGAAGGCAACCAACCAAATCCTCTTCCCTCAAATTTTTATTTATTTTGTCTTTTTTATTTCTATTATTATCAAATCACAATAAAAAATACTTGTAAAAAATAATCACCAACGTTTCAGCACTCATACAGCACCCTTATTAAGGCAAGACAAATTTGAACAGGTAGGAACAGCAACGAAACCACGTTTCTCTCCTGATACCTGAGAATCATGTCAAGTTGGTGATTATTTTTTACAAATTTTTTTATTGCGATTTTATAGTAATACAAATAAAAAAGACGAAATAAATAAAAAAGAGAAGGAAGGAAATTTGGTTTATTGCCTTCTTTATAGTCATTGTCCAAATTTAGTCGTGGGATTCTTGATTTTATTTTCAGGAATTCTGCACATGAATCTTTTTCTACCCTTTTACCTATATAATGATCAGCCTTTCTTTTTCAATCTCCTTTTTTATGTCTTATACAAAGCACTTTTTATAAGAAAGATATTTTTTGGGGGGTTAAACATAAATGCGTGGCAAAAAAGTACTTAATTTAAGTGGAAAATTCGGCTTATTTTAAGGTGTCACAAAAAGAAGCGTGTGCAATCTGAAATTAAGAATTACATCTGAACATTAAATTAAGGGAATATAGATTCCTGAAATTCAGGTCGGGACTATTTGAAATTCAAGAAGGCATAACCTGAAATTCAGGTATGCTCGCTCTTCAATTAAGAATATATGTATACTGAAAGCTAGTGTAACTTTAAGTTAATACACTATCCTAACTGAAATTAAGAGTAATATTGTAACTGAAAACCAGGAATTTCTCACGCCCTACCGATACACATCAGCTGTTCTTATATGATAGTTATTCGTTTTAGAAAATATACAAGTTGGGTTCAAACTTGTAAGAAAATACAGGAAAAGTAGGGAAAATGAAAAAAACGGTATATTGGGGGCAGGTGTGGTCCAAAATCTTCAGACAATTGCGTTCCTTAATGTATTGAAAGGGCGCTTACGTTGCAAAGTAAAAAGTTTTGCAATAATGTAATAATTTTGATGGGTTTAATAATCCAAATATTGGCTGACAACTGGAACTGATTTTGCTCCATTACTTTTTAAAATCCGTGAAACGAAAACTCCACGAATCATGGAAACATAGTATCATAGCCGACACTGACCAATTCGACATGGAGTATTGGAGTAGGATGCGACTAGAATAAATGGCCACGATCTGTATAGTAGCGCAAGCGTTCAGTAACGTCATGCCTTGCAGGTTATTTCAGGTTGCCTTGAACTTACTTTCAGAACTAAATATTGAAATTTAGGAGGATACTTTACTTTATTCCAGTAGAAAAATTCTGATTTCTCATTTGAGATAAGTTAGTGCTTTATTCAAGATAGTTTGCACAAATTTAGTTAAATTCAGGGAATTCCTTAATTCAAGTCAAATCTAAAATTAAGTCGAATATAAGTTTAAGTATTTATTTTTACTGTGTGAGATAACCCAGAATAAATATTGATACATAATTACACTGACAAAAGCATAGAACAAGATGTCCCGCGAAACTGAAATTGAGAATTTTTGGCATAGTTGACACATATGAGCTCTGTTTTTGCCTTTTTTGCCATCAATTATTATTATTCGATAACTGAAAATTTTCTAATCATTTTTCAATAAATTGACGATCGTTTAAACAATTTCCATTTTTAAATAATTTATGTTTCTACTAATTCATTGGAAGGTACTTTTGTATACGATTAATCGGACAATTAAAATATTTCGCCTTTTTCACTTCAACTCTTAACGAAGTTGGAACTTATTTAAAGTTTGTTTTAAAAATCACCAAATATATGAATAATTGTCATGTTTTGAGACCGATGTTTTGTGACCGGTCGGTCGGTCTTTAAAACATCTCTAGAACATTGTATGTTTGTGGAACGTTACTAACACTACGGCTTAGGGCGTTTTTGAGCCGTTCTAAATTGTTCTTTAACATTTGCACCCACTGGGTAGGTGGAACTCCGTCGCACACGCCGGTCAGATACAGATAATTTTTATATAAAATACGAAAAACCGAGAATTATTCTAATGTATATCAAATGGGTAGTGATAATTCAAAATCATCGGTGTTACATTTTCTGTGACATTAAAATGAAAATAAATAATAAATAAATTCGAGTACATAAAAAGAATTTAAAAAAGTTAAGTAGAAATGATATATTTAACACAGATTTTTATTGTTAAATATTAATGATCTAATTAAATAGATATATTACAAGAGTTTTAACTTTCACTCAAAAAATAATGTTAGGTAAATTTACTACTTAATTTATTCAGAATATTAGCTTTATTCTAAAAACCATCTTTAATTTTTTCAAATAAAAACCTTCACTGCATTTATACTATCAAATTTTTGACAGATTTAATAATACGTATTCATATATAACTTAAAATAAACAAAAAAATATCATGTAATATTGGAACGATTTTTTTTTAGTTAGCAGGTATATAAAGGTATGTTTATAAATAGAAGTGAGATAGGGGACTTGCGAGGTACAAGAAAGGAAACGTGTATAGATTCTTTATTTTCAAAATATGTATGCAGCTCCTGTCTCTAGAAGTGGCAACGTTTAAATATTTTAATCAAAAAGAAAAAAAACAATATTATTAACCATTATTTTCCATATTATATTTTATTTGAATTAAAAAATCTCTGACTTACTCTCAGACAGAGTTTCACTTAACTCGGGGCAACAACGGATTGCCGGGCGGAGCACAGCCCACGCGGGTAATAATCGATCGCACCGGAAAATTAAAACACTAACAGTCTGTAAACTACTATTTCAATTGGGCTCAAACTTTCCATAAAACTTCTTTGAAGCTTCCTGACCAACTTTCTCACAGGCCTTTTTACTTGCTCAAAATTCGCTCAACTCCTGAAACGATCAAAGTTACTTATGCACGAATGGTGCAACGCTTCGGAAAAAAATTATTAATTTTTTCATAACAAAACATCATGCACTTTAGCTAATTTCATCGGTCGCAGAAGATTACAATGAATACTTCTTACACATTCTACTTAAAAATATCAACAAGTTCCACCTTTGTCGCGAGTTGCAGTGAAAAAAGACGAAATATTTTAATCCGTTAAAAATGTTGTTGTAAATAATTTAAAAACTAAATAAACTACCACCTTTTTATAGACAGAAAAATATGCATAATTAAATTTCTTATGTGAAAACCCAGAAACGTAAATCTCATTTTTCCAAAACCAAAATTTTTCAAGGTTTTTTTCGGGAGACTCACAAAATGGGAGAGGGGGGTGTCTGCCCTCTACTAGAAAAAAAACAACAATACTGATTTTGGACCAGCTAAGTAGATATACAAAAATAGAGAAGAAGATATTTAAAATGATAGACGGAAATTATATTGAGAAGGGATAGAAAGATATTATGGTAGATTGATGCGGGATATACTGGGATAGAAAAGAGGGTACTCAGCAAGATAAGCGGATGATTATATTGAAAAAAGAGGGAAAAAGATTGACGTGAATATAAAAGATTACGTTCGACAAAAAATTTAATTATTAAAAAAGATTAAGTTTATCCTTTTAGTTTGAGGTTCGATTATTAAAGAACAGGATCCTAGATTTGATGAACACAATTCTTTCTCAATTCTATTCTGGATTAGAATTGATGTAATTTGAGGTGAAAACTTGAATCTTTTTTTTTAATATCAATATCAATCCATTGAAACTGAAACAAAAATTATAAGATGATGTATTTTTTATTTTCATTTTATTGAGCGCAGAAAATCACTATGAGATACTAATATGACAACAGGTATGCACGGAACGAGGATGGAGAGAGTACACAGGTGACAACGCATCTTTCAAGGATCGTTGGAACTTATGGTGGAAGTCGGGAGGATTCTCTCAATCTTATTACAAGACTTTACATCCTGGGCAGGTAATATCTTATATGGATTTAAATAGCCTGTGGCTACGTGTACCGAAATTTCGGCACGAATAGTCGGATTTCTTCGGTACGAACAACAGGACCGAGAAACGGGACTATTTGTACCGAAATTACGGTAAACGCATTTTTGGAGTGCATTTAGACACTTCCATTTGAATATTTTGAAATTGAGAGACTGCGAATTGGAGTGAAGAAATCGGAACACTATTGAGGTTTTGTATCTAGATATCCTTTTAGAAATGAGATCAGTTTATGGGTTTTGCTGTGATTGCACGTATAACATTGGTGTAACAAAATCTTTTTTTGAATCAATAGAACAGTCAGTTTCAAAAATAGTCTTCAATACGACTAACTCATTTTTCAGTTCATCAATAGAATACCAAAAGGAAACTCAATCTGCCGAAAAGACAATCTCGTGCGACACTTGAAATGCATGAAAAAAATATACGGTTCGATGTATGATTTTAGGTACCTAAATATTTTATAACTTCAACTTAATTCATAATTTAATGTTTAAAATCCAAGATTTTTCCTAAAACTTGCCAATTTCAGTCCTTTAGGATATAATTTACCCTCTGAGTATACGAGATTAGCCGCCGACTGTAGTCGTTGTGAAAAAGACGATAGAATTTGGATATGCAAGCCTGTGGGCCAAAGCCAAGGAAAAGGAATTTTTCTGTTTAGGGTAAGAATGGGTGTCTATAATATTGTCAAATTGATTTCTTTCTTATTTATTTCTAGACAAAAATGTTTAAAAATTGTGAAATTTTTTTTTTACAGAAATTAAGTGATTTGACCTATGACAGTGTGGCAGTAGTACAAAGGTACATACAAAATCCTCTTTTAATCGGAGGTTATAAATTCGACCTCAGACTGTACGTCTGCGTCCCATCTTATAGCCCTTTGGCCATTTATGTGTACAACGAGGGCTTAGCTCGTTTTGCCACAGAGAAATTTTCACTAGAGAATTTAGATGATCCATTACGTCATTTGACTAATTTTTCATTGAATAAACTGGGACCAGGTTACTCAGAAAGAAAGGAACGGGTTGGCGCAGGTAATTTATAAAATTTTTATACAACTTCACTTTTAGTTTTCAAAAAACCCTCTTAGTAAGAAACGATTGAATAATTATTACGAAAAATAATATATTTAGGTTGCAAATGGACATTTAGACAATTGAGACGGTATCTAGCACAAGCAGGTTACTGTGATTGGCTTCTGTGGCAACAAATTGCGTGTATAATCAGTCTGACCATTCTGAGCCAAGCTGCGGGCATTCCTCGATCTTCAAATTGTTTTGAATTTTTTGGCTTTGACGTCCTTATCGATGAAAATCTGAAACCTTGGCTTTTGGAGGTATTAGCATGTTGAAATACATTTTTAGCTTTTTCATATTTGTGAAATTTATGCAAGTATGCGACTGTAATATATTAATTGACGATTCCGCGGTATAAATCGGTTAACTGACATTTTTTCGAAATTGATTTTTTTGTATATTCTGCAACATTTGTTATATGCAGTTAATATCCCGCAAACGAAACTGCAAAATTTCTTTCAGTTTCTTTAAAATACAAAACGACTTTGAAGGAAGCAGGAAACTACTTTATAAAAAAATGAAAGGAAACAAAAGTACAGAAATTGTCAACATGAGAAATAGTAGGGGGGAAATGGTATATGATGCAGATGGAATACTAGGGGCTTTCAGAGACTATTTTAGGAGACAATTCGGAGATGAAGCTATAGGACACCACAACTGCGATGTTGAACACGATGCGTTGGAAAAATCAATTGAAAAAGTCTGTGTCACTGAGGTTAGGGATATAATTAAGAACTTGAAAAGCGGTAAGGCTGCCGGGGTAGACGGTATTAACGCTGAAATGCTTAAACATGGTGGCGAGTACATACAACATAGAGTTTGCGAATTGATAAATTTATGTTTCGAGATGGGAGACGTCCCAGACGATTGGAAAGAAGCGATTATCGTATCAATGTACAAGAGAAAGAGAGATAAAAGCGAGTGCAATAATTACAGAGGGACTAGCTTATTAAATACTGTAAGTAAAATATATTCAAAAATACTTATTCGTAGGGTAATGAAAATAACAGAAACAAAGATTTGGGAAGTCCAAAGTGGGTTTATGCCAGGAAGGTC
>NC_046657.1:90319297-90330780 GCF_010883055.1 Belonocnema kinseyi
GGATCAATCTGAAAAATCTCTATCCCATCCACACACTACTCCTTTCCCCTGCCGAGTGAGTCACGCCTACCGCGAAAGGGAAATGGCTTAATGGTGTAATAACGTTTTGTTATCTAGACTATCAAGAGCATAGGTCTGCGGTCTGAACCTGTTGTTTTTTTATGGCGTCTTATGGGAAATCGTGCTTTTTCTCACAACGGATCAGTTTTCTCGTAGAATGGGCCAGTGAGACACATGTAAGTGTGTGTGCAGTTAAGGTTATCTGTGTGTCAAACGTTTTTTTGCGGGTACTTTCACGTCATTATCGATATTGTCGTCTACATATCGCTGTAAAGGCGAAAGGTGAGCGACGCGTCCCGGTTACTAACACAGCAAATTTTTGCAATCAACTATTGAAAATTTTTGCAAGCACATCTATGTCCGGCTTGCGATTCCGAACAGTTTTACACATAAAACTTGCCATCAGCTTAAAAAACAACACAGAAACATGCCAGCCCGGGAGCAACAATGGAAAAGCAGCGGCAGAACACTTCAGGTAACAGGCTTAGACCGCTGGACTCCATTTTGCCGCTAAAATATGAATAGCTTTCAATTGTCTTATGACGTTTAATTTTGATTCAAATGTTTAAAACTAACGTGTATTATCTTTCTCCAGTAAATGGACAAAAAACACTTTACATTAAAAAAAAAAAATTGTGACGCAAGTGCTATAATCACATGAGCCAGCAATTGCCTTGTGTGCACATGTATCAAACGCTATCTCATAAAACAACAGTCCGAGAAAGTAGCAGTGACAGTGAGAAATATGTAACATAAACTTCAAACTCTATTAGTGTGCAAAGATCCTTATCCCTAAATCGCGCATGCGCAACTTTACATACTGATATGCAAAATAACTATGTTTCAAAGTACGCACGCACAAATAATATTCACATTATTTAGAAGCAAATGAAGTCCGTCTTTCTAAATGGGTCTTGCAAAAAATCCTTTAAAGTTCTAAATGTGCTGTGTCCGAAGTCTTTGACTAAGTTCCTATTAGATTCTATAACAACTTTGCTTTTTTGTAGGTAAACTCAATAACTAATGTTCCATATTTAGGTCGATGATAATGTAAATTAAAGAGCATACTTATTGGTTGACTGAAATCAGACATTCAATGTGATCAATCCCTGATATTTATAGATATATCCAAAGTAATTCTGGTGAATCAATCCAATCAATCCACTATATCATTTTATCCAACCAATTATTTCGATCAATTAATCCAGTCAATTGAAAATAAATCCATTGAATCCATCCAATCAATCTAATATAATTAGCAGCTCCAACCACTACAATCTGCCAGTGCGGGTTTGAGTCATGTCCAAACCCCGACAAGTTACATTGCGTCACCTTTCATTCGGAAAAGTTTGGAGTCCATAAAAAGTTGGGAAAATTGGGGCATATCACATTTTTAGCGAGTCACATAATTAGCTTTAAGTCAAATTTGCGGCAAGTCACTTTAGCGACGAGTTATATTGGTGGCGAATAAGATTAAAGGCAAGTCACATTCACGCCATTTCGCATTCGGAAAAATTTGAGATCCACAATTAATTGGCAGATTTGGGGCCGCTCTTATTTGAGAAAAGTCTTAATTTCATACCTAAGTGGCAAAAAATCGAAAAGTCACATTGGCGGCAAGCCACATTCGTGGCATCTCTTATTCAGAAAAATTTAAAGTCAATGAAAAGTGGGCAAAATTGTCGTGAATCACATCGCAGCATATCAAATTTAAAGCGAGTCACATTTGCACCAGATCTTACGTGAGAAAAATATGAAGTCCCTATACATAAGTGGCAAAGATTCAATGAATCCCATTTGTGAAATGTCACATATGCCGCAAATGTGACTTGCCGCCAATGTGACTCGTCACTTGCAAAATCCCACTTGCAAAAAGTAAATCCAATCAATATACAAACTTAATTCTTAGAACTTCAATCAATCAATCAACATTGAATCCAGTTAATCAATCCATCAAATCAATCAAACAAATCGATACTAACTAATTATTCCCAAAAATGTGTTCGGTGAACGAATCTCTCAAGTCAGTTGGTTTAAACAATGAATTCAATGGACCAATCCAGCTAATTTAGAGAATTCGATCCAACACATCAGTCAAACATTCCATAATAGATCCAGAGAATTAATCCGATTGATCTATTCAACCAATCCATATAGTCATTTCTATGAATTCAATACTAATACTCAATACAACAAATCCATTCAGTGAATCAATCCAATGAATACATTAATTTAATTATTCAGTCAACAAGCAATCCACCAACTCGATTAATTTAATCAATCCGATAAATCTGAACTAACCACCATATAATCCTCTTAATGAAGTCAATTAACCCAGACTAACATTTTGTCCTGACAATTATTGCGATAATGATTAAATCGATCAAAAAAATTCAAAGTAAATATAGGGGGCAATAACGTAACTTTCTCTTATCGCTCTTCCCACTTTCTGCGTTCCATTTTTCACCTGTAATTTTTTTAAAGTTCACGCCATACGTCATCGTTCAATTCTGAAACGTCAGTGATTACGAAAAATGATGATATTAAGACATTAAGTATTCTCAGTTTTTACATCCGATTTGCGCATGATTGACTCTGAATGCGTCCTCGAGTAATCTCCAAGGGATTCAACTTTTGGGATATTTTTATCACCGAGGTTTAGTGAAGAAATAAAAAATACATTTTAGAAATGTTTAAATAAGAAAGTTAGTGTCAAAGAATAAAAGTAACAGTCTTAATCAAACCAATCAGTCAATTTCATGACTGAACCCACTGACTCAATTTAATGAACCAATGCATCGATTCAATCCATTCGATGAATATATTTTATATTTTTCTTCAATAATTTGATCAATCTAATGCCATTTGTCTAAGTCATTGACCTATTAAACTAAACTCAAAGAAAACGTTTTTTTTTTAACCGAAACATCGTCTTCTTGCCTGTTTTGTTTTGAACCCACTGAAAATGTTTTTTATGAAAACATAATTATTCAGTTGCATGATTAGATGAACCTTAAATTTAAGAAGAAAGTTCATTCAATTAACATTTAATTAAATCATTGAATCAATTAAATCAACTGATTAATTCCAGTTTATCATTTGAAACAATTCGGTCGATCCATTTTATCAAAAAGTCAATCTAAAATAAGTCAAGTAAATCAAATAGATCCAACAATTTAATACAACCTTTCAATCCAATAAGTGCAACCACTCAATACAATGACCCAGGCGGCAGTATTATATATAGTTTATGTATCACAGAAAAAATTGAATTTAAATTTTGTTACATGTAAAATTTTCATGTTACATGTTAAAATTTAAACATATTTCGGCGAAAGTTTCACCGAGGTTAGGAGGATAATCCTGATCTCGTCGACTGCGTTACGCTGAAGTGAGAAAATTTCGGTAAAACATGTAGAATCAGCAACAGAAAACACGAAGAAAAATTGTGCTTACTGATATATCTCCTCCGAAAGAAATTAGACTATTGTATAGGAATTAGAACTTATTAATTACCGTTTAGCAAAAAGCAACTGACAGATGGGAATCCCCGGTTCTCTCCAATTCAATGAAGTTAAACGACGTTAGATAGCGCTGGCGTCGTGATTTTCGCTACATCTCGAATAAAAATGTAGCGATTATAAGGCGAAACATTATCCAGGCGCGGTTAAAAATCGGAAATTATCTTTGTGTCATGTAAAGTTTATCCAGCAGGGTTAATTTTTGTTGCGGTGAATCTTTCACCTGGAATCGATGTAAACTTTAGCTTTCGTTTTTCTGTGTATAGTGGGAAGTATTATACAGTAAGGGCGTTTACTATGTAGTTATAGGGAATATAATGCTATAAACCCTAGCATAAAATGCAACCCGTCTTGCATTTGTGTAACGCAAAAAAGTACTATATAGGCGATTTTAACTGGGTTTCCAAATCTTCCGCGCTCGAGATCTTGCGCTCATTGGTCAAAGGCTTCGAGACTCAGAAGAAGTACGCAAAATATAGGTATAACCTAATTTTGAAAAAAGGTTATGTTCCCTAGGATTCACCGCGCATTTCAAATAAGTAATTAGTTACGAGTTTAAAAAAAAATGTAACACAACATTAAAATTGTTCACAAATACATTCGGGACGTGCATTAAGTACTTTCTTAAAAATTAGAGTTGATTTTTACTAATTTAACGTTACGTGAATGATATTTGACGTTTGACAAGTGTCAAAATCGTTTTGTACTTCGAACTTAATTAATTAAATAAAGTGAATATCTGCAGGTTGTACGTAATTAATTGGTGATACAATCTGTTGTTTTACTTATTGAATTAAATATGGGAATCAAACGATTTTGACTAACTGCAACGAAAATTGTAAGCCGTATGATTATAAAAATTGCAACGATGAATCTGAGATTCAAATGATGAGAGGTAAGAAGCGGCGAATTATTCTTATAAGCTGGGTGTCCAGTGACCTTGAAAATTTCATCTCCGCTACTATAGAATCTTAAAGTATACATCTTTTGTGATATTTGACTTAAAAATTGTAACAATGATTAGCTGGAATCTTCAATAACTCCGCTTCATGGCCATATAACGAAATTTTCAAGAGTTTCACGACTTAGTTTTTGAGTATACACCATATTACAAAACATTACCATAGATTTCAAAATGAAAGGATTTTCAACATTTTATAAAGGCGTGTATATGAGGTTTTAAATATTTCATAACAATTTCATAAAGATTTCAAATAATTCAATGATTTCAACAAATAAAAAAGATTTCACAAACAAAGATTTAAGAAAAATTTCACAATGAAACCACGTCCCGAGAATTTTTGTGAACACATTCTAATATTGTGTTACATTGTTTTTAGTCCGTACCTCATTATTTATCTGGAATGCGTGCACTGTAAAAAATCTTTTAGTAGTTTTACCACTTTCAGAGTTGGTACGAATATTACCAACTACCAAAGTAGCGTTTTTAAGTAAAACAGCGACTATCCACTATCATTCAGATTATACCTTTTAGGTTATGTAATTTTCCAGCATTTTGTCAAATCACACAAACCGGTGAATTTATAGGTTATGGTATTTTTAATTTATAGGATTTGTAGGTTATAGTATTTTGACAAGAAATATTCCTAGTACAAGGAATTATCGACGTGAAGTTGGCACAACAACAATGAAAAAACCTAATTTTATCATATGGAATCGTTTGGTGGTCGTTTGGTGGCGTTTGATAGTCCACTTTTGACATTTGGTGGTCAATCATTGAAAAAGCTATCGAGTTTTCAAATTTGGGGTGCTAACTTCACGCTAGCACCTCAATTTTTAATATTTTAACAAATTTCTTGCGGGAATCGTTTGGTGGTCGATTGGTGGTGTTTGGTAGTCCAATTTTGACGTTTGGTGGTCAAAATCGAAAAAAATATGAAACCAGATGAAACTTTGAAAAAAATGACCAGCACCCAAAAAGTTTACTATTTTTAATTTTGTTTGTACCTATCGCTCCAAAATCGTTTGGTGGCATTTAGTAGTCCACTTTTATCGTTTAACAATTAAAAATAACGAAATTATTGTAATTTTTATAATTTCCTAAAAAAATACCAAATGTCAGCGCGCAGATGTTTCTGCGCATGCGGTCGCGGAGTGTACTCGTGTACTTGTCATTGGCGCAAAAGTTTTAAAACTAAAGAATGCCAGAAATAGGACAGAGGATTTAGAAAAAAAAGAAGAAGCGATTAAATGACAAGAGCTAACTATCATGAGAATATACCCAAATTTTAAAAAGCCACAGTCAGTGGGCGGATTAAACTCCATTTCAAGATCGAATTTTATATTACTGAAATATTCTAGTATTTTATTAATTTATTAAGAACACTGCCCTGCACATTACTGAAAAGCAACTTCACACTTGTGAAAAATATCTGTATTGTTTATATAAAATATCTAATCTGAAAATATTATAAAGTAGAAATAAGATAATTTTTTGTAAAATTGATTCATTTTTTTAAAATTCTTCCTAATTTTTGTATTTTTGTCATATATTTGCAATCAACTAATGTTATCATTGCCGCAATGAATTTTCCACGTTGAAAAAACAAACCCACTCGATACTACTTTGTTTTATTTATTTTGTGTCGCATGACGTAAGAAAATTTAGTTTCTTTCAGAATCTGTAAAGTGATCATCGCATATTTTTAAATTATGATTCTTTCCAGTAACGCCCTTCTTGCATGAGATAGATGGCAACTAATAAATAATGTATCGTTTAATTATGGAAGACGACGCATGTTAACTAAATGGTGGTACACATAATAACGAATTTTACTGTGTACAAAAATTACTCCAATATGGAAATTTTACCCCTTAGTTGAACTTGCCTTAAAGGTTTTGGATCTATGTTGCAACCTCAAAATTCGATGTCCTTATTTTACTCTATAAAAATTATAATTAGATATATTTTCGCTCTGTAGCGATACTCATTTTTCAAATATAATTATAAATTTATGAAAACGAAAAGATTAAATTTTGTCGTTAGAACATCGATCGAACACCCTTAAGATCTAAAACTGCAAAGCACTGATACAGTATCAAAATTAATTCCTTATCATATAAACTGCTTACGTATTTTTTTTACGTAATTTCATACGTTTAAAGAATACTGCAATTTTAAAAATAAATAAACCGCGTTTAAAATTAGGCTAAAGCTTATCTTTGGTTTAAACGGAGTTTGGACTTAACTTCTACTACATATTTAGAACAAAAGAAGAGATTTTTTAATTTCAAAAAATAAACAGAAAACTACGGAAAAAATTAAATTAAATCTCAATCTTCTTGGATAAAAGTTTTCAGTCGCCAAGTGTTAACAAAAAACAGGAAGAAGTTCCGCATAAACTAAATTGCCATCCTAATTCCTAACAATTTCATTAGAATTTACAGGCAAAATTTGGTGTTGATTTTCTACGAAAAGAAAATCTACGTTTGAATAGTTGAATCGTGCCTCTGGACCTTATTTCGAATTCAGAAAGGAGAAATTATTGTTAATCTCTTTCACCATGACCCGAGAAGTAGAATTCAATCCGTTCACTGACTGTGGCTTTTTCAAATTTGGGTATAATCTCCCGATAGTCATCTCTGGTTGTTTAATCGCTTCTTCTATTTTTTAAAAATCTTCTGTCGTATTTCTGGCATTCTTTAGTTTTAAAACTTTCGCACCAATGACAAGTACACGAGTACGCCGGGCGACCACATGCGCGGAAACATCTGCGTGCTGAGACTTGTTATTGTTATAAAAAATTATAAAAATTATAATAATTTCATTATTTTTAATTGTTGAACAATAAAAGTGGACTACCAAATACCATCAAACGATTTGGAGCGATTAGTGCAAACAAAATTCAAAATATTAAAATTTTGGGGTGCTAGTCATTTTTTTCGAAGTTCCATATCTTTTTCAATTTTCACTACCAAACGTCAAAAGTGGACTACCAAACACCACCAATCGACCACCAACCGATTCCCGCAAGAAAATGTCAAAAATATTAAAAAGTGGGATGCTATAGTGTGAAGTTAGCACCCCAAACTTGAAAATTCGATAACTTTCATTTTTTACCACGAAACGTCAAAAGTGGGCTACCAAACACCACCAAACGACCACCAAACGATTCCATATGATAAAACTACTTTTTTCCATAGTTGCTGTGCCAACTTCACGTCGATCAAGGAAATTTGAAAAAGTAATAATCCCTTACAGCAAGGATATCCTGATTATTTCCAGAGATATCTTGTGGAGAACTGGAGACCTTCGATGATGCCGATCTCGCCGATCTCGCTCGAGTATCCTTAAATTATTCTGATATTGCACGCAGGATATTTTAATGACCGAAAAGCGTCCGAGGGATATCAGCATTTCCGTCTTCCAATAAATATCTTAAAAATATCCTACCAAAAAGTCTAGGATATCCTCGGGATATTACTTTTTCTGTGATGGAGGCTTACTCTTTGTCGTCTTTGGGCCGCCATACGAGTCAATCTATGAGTTTGACCTTTATATGTGATTTTACTACAAAGCTAGTAATTCTATTTAAAGAAAAAATGCATAATTGCGCGAAATCATAATTTCGCACGTTCAAAATGTAAGATTATGTTCGCGA
Source organism: Belonocnema kinseyi (assembly GCF_010883055.1). Taxonomy (NCBI): domain Eukaryota; kingdom Metazoa; phylum Arthropoda; class Insecta; order Hymenoptera; family Cynipidae; genus Belonocnema; species Belonocnema kinseyi. The sequence continues at coordinate 90,327,501 of NC_046657.1, forward strand.
AGGGGATTTTTACATCCCATTGTACTTTTACGGTTCATAGAAAACTTCACACATTGGAAGTGGGTTACATTTATTACCAACTGTCAATAAGAAACATTTGCAATCGTGAAACGTACAAACGTCGCATAATGCGATATTCTCATATCGAAAATGGAAAAAGTACACATTCATTGGGATTGCTAACCTTAAAATTGGAATTAACTCTCTGACCCAAGCAGTACTAATACAAAAATGTTCTGATGTAAAATTAAAGAAGCCAGTAAAACTGATTTTATATTTTTTACAGTATTGGGAATCCCTGAAATCATAACCTTCTTTCAGAATTAGGTTGTACGTCTTTTGCGCACATCATCTGAGGATCGCAGCTTTTGGACAATAAGCGCAAGATCTCGAGCGCGGGCGATTTAAAAACTGAATTAAAATCGCCTATTTACTACTTTTTTGAATTACACAGATGCACGACGGGTTGCACTGTATGCTAAAGTTATATCATTATATTCCCTATGACTACATAGAAAACGTCCTTATTGTATATAAAACTGAACACTATATATCAACTATATATCATTTTTCCGCCTGGGAAAACAATCAATAGAGTAAATTAATCTAATAAATTCAGTGAATCACTCCGATCAATTCATCGAATAAATATTTTTGACCAATCGAACCTTCAACTAATCCGTCTCAATCAATCCGTGTATAACAAGTCGAATAAATCAATCAATAAACATTAAATCTAGTTAATGAGTCCATCAAATAAAAAAACTAAACATTTAATCTCGTATGATTATAATCTAATTGGGAAATTTATTAATATATAAGACATTACACAGAATATACGCCACAAAAAATTTTTTTTCACGTAAAATATTTTTTTTCTTCTTTGACACGCAAAAATACAAATCAAATATTTATAAAAGAAAATAGTTTTTTTTTTCATTTGGACCAGTTTTTTCATATTTTTTTTTATTTTAAAGAGTGATCTAAACGTTTTTATGATGCAACGAAGGACGAACTTTCGATGCACGTGTTATGACAAACTTTTTTTATTAATTTCTCGGTATCTTTACTTTCTCATCATTATTAGAAGTATTAGTACTGCATTTTAAATTGACAAATCCGTAACAAACAATTGCAACAAGTAGCAGAATGACTGAAACAAATTTTAAGCACCCCTGTGAGCATTTCTGCATTACATTTTGTTATATAAGAACATGTAACATTAATAGGTAAACGTGAGTCCTGCTCTAAGTAACGATTGTGAGGTAGATTCTGAAGTAAAAAAGCCTCTTCTACACGATCTTTTTGATTTGCTGGGACTACCAGTTCGCAACACTGGACTTTCTCTCTTCACAATTTGGAATTCTACTAATAGCATAGAGGAAAACGACGATGACCCAGCAAGATGCTTTCCAGGTCGTTGCCAAAAAGCAAGATGCAAATTGGGAAGGGAAGCTTTGGCCCTCGTTGATGTTTGTCCTGAAGCTCGAAATTTGGTACCTGCTATATAAACATTTTGATATTAATAAATTATTAATATTTATATTTATAATGGACAATAAATTAAATACGTGACACTTACATCTATATTTGTATTTCATCTAGGGGCAGATTTACGGATGGAATATATAAACAAGTAGCATCTGTAGATCTGCCTACTTATAATAATTAATTATTCTTCCAATTTACAACTTTTTATTAATTTGTATGCGTAGTTGAGGCAAACGCCGGAAGTGTGTTCGGATAACTGGTCTCGGCACAATTCCTTACTTTCTGAAAAAACTCTTCGCCGTGGTTTTAAAGGAACTGTAAATGAAGAAAGTCCAACCAATTCAGTCTGGGACAATGGGAAGGATTGGAAGAATCCAAGCGCTAGAGAAGGAGGGTGGATAAGGGTCTATCCAACCACAATGAAGAAATCCGCCAACTCGAATGTATTCCAAACTTCATTTTCGGAAATCCCTCGTGTGATCGATAAGGAAATAAAAAATAATGTGCTGTGCATACAAAAGTAAGCTCCATCCAACCAATATAATTCATTACATTAATTTTATCCCAATAATTCCATATCTCTCTCTCTCTCTCTTGCTCTCTCTCTCTCCAAGATCTATGCTCTCTCTCTATATCTCTCTCTTAAGATCTATGCTAAAAACAAAGAGCAACTACATTTAGCTCTAGGGATTGTCAAACGATATACTAAGGAATTGGAATGGAAGTTGGGTTAGACAAATGCGCCAAGGCTTATTTGAAGCGAGGAAAACTTAATGGCATCCCTGAAGATCCTGAGCTCGTTGATAGAAGCGCTATACGACACCTTTGCGCTGGAGAGACTTATACATGCCTGAGCGTGCCACAAAGCCGCATTCAGGATGTGACATCTATAAAGGATACTCTCCGAAGCAGATACAAACGTCTCATCTGACAGATTTGGTCTTCCGAGCTGTCGGCGAGGAACAAAATATCTGCAACGAACATGCTTGCCGTCCCGGTACTACTCTATTCATTTGGAGTAGTTCCATGGACGAAGAACGAGCTCAGATCCCTTGATATCGGGGTAAGAAAGGTAATGCACATGAACAAAAGCATGCATCTTAAGTCTTCCGTTCCGCGACTGTACATCTCACGCCGTCAAGGTGGTCGCTGAATATTGAGTCTTGAATGTCTTCACAACAGGATTATTCTGGGTACAGCACATAGAGTTGCAAATGGAAGAGACCCTCTTCTTAAAATGGTCAGGAATCACGAAGAAGTGGGCAAAGCAGTGTGTCTGTACAAAGCAGCGGAGGAGGCTGCTGAAACACTCGGACTTGACTTCAGTATTAGGGGTGAGCAAAATGCATCAAATCTTATCTATCTCGAGTACTCACTCCTGAAAGCCCGGATTAAGAAAGTACAAGAGAAAAACTTTCGTGAACAGCTCCTGGATAAGAGGATGCACGGTATCTTCCACAGAAATGTGAAGGATCAGTCAATGTCTTGTGAGCTAACGTTTGCTTTCGTTAAATCGCCCGGACTGAAGTCTGGTACGGAGGGTTTCATTTTTGCATGCCCAGACGGTGTCATTTCCACCTTAACATACCGTCGCCATATTTTAAGCCAAGACATTCCTGATGATAGCTGCAGGGCGTGCCATGCACACCCCAAGCATTTAGCTCACATACTATCTATTTGTCCAACTCACGCGGGAACGACCTACATTCAAAGGCACAATGCAGCACTAAGAGTGCTTTATTACCATCTCTGTCACTCTTACGTCATTAACCTTAATATCGCTCCTCTA
>NC_046657.1:90330880-90345442 GCF_010883055.1 Belonocnema kinseyi
TACATCTTCTTGGTAAATACTACTTATAAACTGAGACTTTGGCACTTTTTCTCATGCTCCATTAGTAACGAAAATCACAATATGTTTGGCTCATTTATACCATTTCCTTTTAAGGAGCCTTATTTGGGATATTTAAATCAATATAAACATACGTATTTGAATTTTTACAATATATAACTTATCTAAAGTTGGTTAACAGTTTGTTTCTTTAAACTTCGCTTACAATCAATTACAATTGGAATTATTATAGAAAAAAATGGCCAAATTTTGGCTTATATTTCTAAAGAGATCGATATTCAGTTTCTCTGGCAAATTATTACATGACGTTTTAACTAATTTGGGTCCATGTCTACTTCCCACATATTTCTCGACTTCATCCACCAGTTTGTTTTCAATCTTTTCCTTTACTTTTTTGAAACTCATAGTGTGTTGCATGTTCTCTAATTTAATATTACTTATTACACTATTGATTCTGATTCTATTTTACAGTTTCACTTGCAATATGCAATTTAAAATTTGTTTAAAGGTAGCCAATCTATTTACAGATACCTGAAATCTGCTAAAAACATTCAGAGGCAATTTGGAAAACAAGGAGATGCAGTGTGTAATGTAATGCTGCAAAGGGCTTTAGATATGAATGGACAAGTTTGGCTGCCAGAAAAATGACGATTTTTGTTGAAGTTATTATATCGCCGACGTGCTCGATCAAAATCTCATGTACACAATGTAGATAGAAATACAAAACATATATGACAAAAGAATAAGAATTCATTCACTTGCTCCGTCAGGATTTAATTTCATTTGATTTTTTGTACAACAATATATTTAAAAATGTGGCAGCAAAACTGTGTATTTGAAAATTATGAATAATATTTCTGAAAAAATATTACACTGAAAAAATGGTTAGATGTGACAAGAGGCTCTTTACCAGTAGAGATGATATTAGCTACTACACTATTTCGATGGTAACAATAACTAACCAGTTTTGTGCGGCAATAAGACGCCGTTAGTCCTCCTATGTAGGTTATATTAGTGAGAATAGTAATTGTAGATACAAAAAATAAATTAGTTACATTTACCATCAATTTATTCTCTAAAAAATTATAGTAAACGTTTAAAGTTTCACCCCTTGGCGATATTGACAGAACTGAAACCTGAGCAGTGCTGCCAACATTCGCATTGAAATATCGCGTCATGTTTTCGAAGGTCGCCATTTTAAACTGAACCTTTCTGTATAATAGTCCAGCAAAATTAGCTCGAAAACAGGTCATTTTCAGAAAAAAATTATAAAGTTTTGATATCTATCGTACGCGGTTCCATATGGCATCCGAATCAAATATCTAAAAAGTTTCCCTATCGCCGGTGGGTGGAACCACCCTTAAATCAAATAACCGCCGAAGATTTGTTTTTGGCGATTATTTCGAAAAAAGGTGTATCTAACGACGAAAGTTTAGGACAAAAAATAATAGATAAGAGTCTGAATAAGAAGTGCTATATCAGTCATCAAAGTACCTATTGTCATCAAACATTTGTGACATTTTTGTCTAAAATAGGTGGCAAATAGGTGATAAACTAATGTTAAATAAGACAAACAAGTTGTGATTTGTTGTAAACCCAAAGATGCCCAGAAGTTTTTTTCTTTGATTAAAACGGCCACCCTGAAAATGAAGTATTTACATTTCCACTGAGAACTAATTTTCAATTAAACAAAAATAAAAACTATTTTTTTACAAAACTATTTATTTATTTACAACATAGTTAAATCCGTTACCAAATGTTGATTTATTAAACAGAAAAGATGAATAGTCTGCATTTTTAAACCATAAAAGTTCAATTTTTAACCAAAAAATTAAGCAGATGAATTTCCACTGAGAAAAATTAATTTTGAATTAAAACAACAACGATAAAAACGAATTTTCTACAAAAAAGTTGAATTTTATAGCAAATTTTTTTATTCTCAACAAAATAGTTTAATCCTCAACCAAAATAGATCAATCTACAACTAAGAAGTTGCATTTTTAACCAAAAAGAGATGACATTTCTACCAAAAAGTAAATTTTCTACCAAAAAAAAAATTTCAATCAAGAATGAATTTTTAACCAAAAATGGAGTAGATAAATTTTGATTGCGAATGAATTTTCAATAAAAACAAAAACGAATTTTCTACAAAACAGTTTAATGCTTTACCAATTATTTGAATTTTTAAGCCAAAAAGCCTAATTCTCTATCAAACAATTTAATTTTAAAAACAAAAACATGAAATATCAACATCTTTTTGTCAAAAACAAAACAAAAGTATTATATTTCTTTTTCAAAATTAATCTGAATTCAACTATATTGTTAAAAAGTCATATTTTTTGTCGAATATTGATACTTTTTGGATTGAAAATTCTCTTTTACTTTAAAAATTATCTTTTTGGGTGGAAAATTCAACTATTTGCTAAAAAAATATCACCTTTTGGCTAAAAATTCATCTCTTGATTAAAAATTCTACTATTTGATTGAAAATGTAACTGTTTTGTTTAAAAGTCATCATCCTTAGTTAAAAATTGATTCTTTTTGATTGAAAGCTAATTATTTTAATTTGAAAAAAATTATATTTTTATTTTATAATTAATCTAAATTCAACTCTTTTCTTAAAAAGTAATCTTTTTCTATCAAAAATTCAACTGATTTATTAAACACTTGTATTTTTAGATGGAAAATCAATTCTTCTGGTGTAAAAATCCTCATTTGTTAGAAAAGTCATATTTTTTAGTTGAAAATTCGTTTTCCTTGCTTTAAAATTGAACTGGCTTGTAAAATATTCATCTTTTCAAATTAAAAATTTAAGATTCTGTTTGAAATTTCAACTCTTCTTGGTTGAAATTTAATCTTTTTTATTTGAAAGTTCGATCATTTGGTTCAAGATTCGTCAATTAGGAAAGTGTAATAAAAACTGTATTTGATGTGGAAGTTGAAATTTTGAATAAAATTGTACTTTTTCAACTGAAAAAAGGTGACAAAAAATGAGAAACCCCAAAATAGGAGAAAAGGGTGACAAATTTCTAAAATAGGTGACTAAAGGTGAGTAGGTGGCACTCTGTGATGACTGCTACATGCATTTCTGTCGTACGGGTCACAGATCCCGAGTAATCCGCCCTCTGCGTAGGGGATGAGTTTAACCTCGATGCCCGTACGCTGTTTCTCTCGCACATACACTCAAAGAAATGAATTGCTGATACAGTAATATTGTCGGTTAGATCAGCAATCTGTATGGCTAAAATAGACATATCTATGGCTAATCTAACGCGCAATACGATTGTACCAGCAATTCACTTCATTCAGTGTATCTTTAAGGCCATGTGATGAGTATAACAGCTGATCAAGTCAACCCTAAGATCAATATTTTTTCACCCATATTGAAAAATAAAAGTTTAAATAACGCGGAAATTTTGTTCAGGAAATGTTAATAAATATTAAAGGATCATTTGTGGCCTTGCAAGGAGTTAGAGGAAGAAAAAAGTTCATTTATGCAAATAATGATTATCGACGGACGCATTTAGGTTCTACAGCAGAAGTTTGACTTTTAACGTTCTTTGACGGTAATCATGCAATCTGTTTTACCCACAGACCTATAGAAGTTCGAAGCTGTCTACTCGCTGCGCTAGTGCTACTATGACACAGCTGATACCAGAACGATACATATCTCAGACCAAATATGTTTATTTACATTTCAAGTGCAAACATTAGTTTTTGCATTCATTGTGCATAATGTTCGTGAGCGATTTTTGTCGTTTTGCCCCACTTTAATAAATATAAACTTATAACTAGCCTATTGACAACATTGCAAATTACTTGCAGGGTTTGACGACAGCACGGTCATTATTTCTCCAAAATAGTAATTAAAAAAAAACATTTTTCAATATTCTAATTATTTAGGACCAGACAAATATTCTTGCATGCCTTCTATTTATCGTGCCAAATTTTTAACACGATATCTCATTCCGTGTGGACGTAAGTTGGGAAAGAAAACTTCCACTGGTGTTTTCTTAAAAAAATTTTTTCTCAAAATTTCCACAGGAACAAAGGAGAGACATGGGTCTTATTACCTCCTCTTTCATTTCCCAAACTTTCAGAGCGATACCTCATTTCGTTTAGACGTAAGTTGGGGGAAAAAAATGAAGACCAGGTTTGGTCACGTGACCCTCTCGTCACATGGCCTTAAAGGGGACGGTTTTTCGGTCATAATGTATAGAACTAAAATTGTAGAGCAGACAATTCTCTATAAATACTGCTGATGATTTTTTTATTATTTAAACAATTAAATATTATATAAACATTACTCCGAAAATATATCAGTAGTAGTAGTAGTAGTAGTAGTAGTAGTAGTAGTAGTAGTAATCGTCTACCTGGGTAGGCGATTCTTAGGATGGGTAGTGTCAGATTCTTACCAACTAAAACCCCTCCCCCCCTCCTCCAACCCATGTGCTCGGAACCGCTTTCGCATTACTTGAAGGACATGGGGGTAAGGCCAGTAAGCCGTGCTTCAGCTTTCACCTTCTATTGCCTGCCTAGCATATTCTTTCTCTTTCCTGTCCAACCAAGGTGCACTTATCGTCCTCGACAGTGTTGTGATACCGCACATCGGTCTCGTCGGCTTCCGGCATCCTGGTTATGTGCTTCTTTAGCTTGGACGTCCCTGAGGCTTCTTCAACGAGGCTGCTTCCCAGAACGTCCAGCACCTCATCGCCCCCGGTAGGTGGTCTGTCCGGAGCCTTTCCTCTTTTGTGGCGCAGAGGTAGCACTGCGGTGTACTTTCGCACGTCGCAGCCCCATGACCCTCCTTTCCATGTCTCCAATAAGCCCTCGTACGGCAGGCCCCACGCAAATGGCTGCCATGTGGCCGAAACCGAGGCAGCGGTAGCAGCGCATCCTCTCTGTCTTTTTCTCTACACGACAGAACACCCAACCCACCTTTAGGTGACCCGCGCGCACCAGCCTCGCGGCCAACTCTTCTGTCAACTCAACGAAAGCCCTCATATTTCCTCTGAAGGGTCTTTTCGTGAGGCAGAATTTAACCTTTGCAAAATGTCTGCTCCCGAAGTGCCTTCTTAAGGCCGCTTCGAACTCCTCAGCATTGAAATTCGGATTCTACGTTAAAATTCCCGATAGAAGGTCACGGAATAATGGCAATAGTTTTATTTGCAACGGTAAAAAGTTAAAAAAAATATAAGTCGTATAACGCCTGTAAGTAGCAGTCAACAGGCGTTATACCTCTTCTATTTTTTTAATCTTTTTACCGTTGAAAAAAAAACAATTGCTGTTTTTTCGAGTTTTTTTAAGAAGGAACCGAATGGGGACCCAATGGAGTCTTTACGGGTACTTTGTGAAGACTCCATGCAGTTCCTTCGGTCCGCCAGGGCGGCTCTGCCTTTCGCGACATGTCCGAGTTCCACAAGGACCTCTTCGTTTCTCGTTTGCCTGGCTCGCTTGATTTTTACTCCAAGGGCAACAGGCTTCACTTTCTGCTTGAGGTCCTTGTAGACCTCCGCGTAATTCAGATTTCTTCTCCTTTCTTTTTGCTTGGAGTCGAGGCCGCAGGCGTTAAAGCTTTTTCGGTCCTCGGCTTCTTACTCGTTGTTTCCCACGGCATATTAAATCTTTGGCCCGCTGTAGCTTGTGTCCAGACTTAAGTTTGTTTCCGTTCATGTTCTCTCCCTACTCTTCGCTAGGGGGTCAACACTATACGGAACATATTTGAAATAGTCTATGTTCATACATGTCTTATGATCTATTTTCTCTATTATCCGTTTCGTCTCTTTGATCCCATTCCTTCATTTTAAGAACATATTGCTCTTTGCATTTGAGAATTCCTCCATTTCTCTTAAAACTCCCTGCAATTTTTTGATAAGAGCGAGTGTCTCAAGGAATTGCTTGTGCATTCTTCTTATATCTTCTCCCGTTTCTGAATAGTCTCCCTTCTCCTCCACGTCCAGAGGACCCCTCAACTTCCCACAAATATTCCTGTTCATCTCTTCTAAGTCTTTTTGTAAATTTTCCTCCATTGTATTCCCACAAGTAGCTAGGGAAGTATAAGCCAACCCCCACATAGCCCCGCATGCAGGATTGAGGTCTGTATACTCTAGGAGGCGACCTGGTATGCTAATTACACCGTTTAAGACACAACTCCCTAATGTTACTCAGACCTTGAAACGGTTGTTCACGCCTCGACTTGGGGTTCTAAGTGTGTTTGGTCCGGAAGAGCCTATTTGATTTCAGCCCTGTCAGATTCTTACTGACTTAAACCCCCTTTCCCACCAACCGATGTCCTAAGAACCGCTAATCGCAATATTTCAATGACATGGAGTAAGGCCAACAAACCGTGCCTCGGTTTCTCTCTTCGATGGCCGGCCTTGAATAATGTAATAACACATTATAAAAAATACAATAAATAGTACACGACACACAATACTTCTCCGTCCTGCCGACCCAAGATGCACGTATCGTCTTCAGTATTGCGGTAGTACCGCCCATCGGGCTCGTCGGCCTACGGCATCTTGGCTCGGCATTATTGGATTTCCATTTTTTTTACCCTTCTTCAAGATGTACGCGTCGTCCTCCGCATCGCTTTGCTAGCGAATCGGGCTTTTCGGCCTTCGACATCTTGGAGGCCTCGCTCAGACGCGCCTCTGGGATTCTCTTTCTCTCAGCTACCCCCCTATCTTCTTTTCTCTCAGGAGATTTTCTACATATCTGGCAACGTTATCCCAATTAGCTTGGGATTCCAGCATCAATTTCACCATGTTGTCTAGAGTGATTTGTTCTCCGTGTTACGTCTTAAGTTTGTACTTCCGGACCACCCACCTCTGACAGTGACCAGACAGGAACTGGGTGATGTGAAAATTCACCTCTCCGTACTTCCTGCCGATCCACGGCTGTACTTCGTCTATTATTCTCTTTTAGCCTCATCGATCCTCTTTCGATTAGCTGCTAGCAGGTAAATGGGGATATATCCGGCAATAACTAGCACAACCGGATCGGATACGGATCTGTAGCCGCAAGCCACTCTAAATGCACCTTTCCATTGGACCGCCATAAGCTGTTTGCGACCATAGTCTGCTTTCAGGGCATATTTCCACACTTCTGTTCCACAGAGCATGATGGAGTTTCTTACACTCATCAATATTCTCCTTTTGAAGCTTCTCGGGCCGGATACGTTAGGTATAAGCCTTGATAGCATGGCCACCATTTTCTCCGCCTTATTTGCTGCGTTCGTGATTTGAATTCCGAAGGTGAATTTTTCATCGATGTAGGTGCTGAGGTACTTCAGCAAAGAATTTGCTGAATTGTCTCTGTCTGGTGAGAACCGACACCTATGTTTTTTGGTTGGCTAGCTGTAGTGTGTACTTGCTAAGCCAATTTTGCACTCTCGTGGAGACAATGGCCATCAGTAGTCACGATTGCGCCCCTGTTCTAACAAGATCGTCTGCTGATCCATTCAGCCTCACTCCACCTGGATGGTCCATCGCTGATGACCCTAAGAAGATAACTAGGGACCATAAACCGCTTTTTCAAGACGTCAAGGATGTCAACCCATCTTACAGAGTTGAAAGTATTCTCGGCCTCGAATGTGACCATCACACAGATACACCTTGTCCGGTGATTTCCACTCCATGCTGCTTCAGTCTCCTGGAGATCTTCGCAGATCGCTCCCACCCGGAAACCATGCTGGTTTTTAGCTAACTCTCCTGATAATTCAACTACCGCTGTTAGTCTGGCCCGAATGCATTTTTCAAAAAGTTTACCGATAACATCAAGCTGGCAGAGTGGTCTGTATGACGATGGTGTTATCGGCGATCCCTTTCCCAACTTCTGCTTACTTCTAACTTCCCAACTTCCGTTGGGATCACATCCGGGCCCGAAGAGCCTTCTCGCATGAAATTTTTGATACCGCTGTCCACAGCACCTCTTTATTAAAAAGAGGACCTGCTTCGGGCAATGCTGCCGTTATGACAACTCTGCTTGCGTGTTTAGGAAAAAGTTCCTCCACAATCAGTTTTATCGTCGCCGGATCCATGGTCGCAACCGGTGACCGACCATGCACTTTTTCGGATACTATCTGGTAACCTAGACCCCATGTATACTAGTCTACTGCCTTTCGGACTTGAGCCCATTTAACGCGCTTGTTCTTTCTTGTGTCGTGGCTCAGCGTTTTTTTTTAGCAATCATGTATATTCGATTGGCTCGTGCTACATCCCTTCCCGTCTTTCATACCTAGGTACTTTCCGCCTCTGTTGGAAACAGTCAGTCCTTAGTTCGGCAATCTCCCCTGGGTCCATCAGTACGTATCTGGTTTGTTGTATCTTTTCAGATAACTGCAGAGACAGCACTTCGCCTCGTTGCAACAGTTCTTTGCCTTGTTTCCTTCAGTGCCACATTTCCAGCACTGTTGACGTCGCTCAACGCCTTTATAGTCTCCCGTAATATAAACGTATACGAAGCAACGGAAGCAGCGCTTTATTCCTTCTTTAATACAAACTCTGCAACGTACCCAGCCTATTTTCATATGAACCATATGAGTCAATTTGATGACGTCCGTTCCTTTTAAGTCAAGAAATGCCATGAGACTCCCTTAATAGTCATTCTTCGTCAGGTTGACGATAGCCGTATTCAGCGAATCCTCGCCAAATACGGCTTTCACCACCTCTCTGAATTCCTCAGAGTTTGTTGCCACATCCAGGTCAGGTATATCGATTTCTGCACCAGGGACCATCTGACGGACTACTCCGGTATCTTTGATAGACTTTTTCAACGCTTCTCCGAATTAGGTCCTATTCTCGCCTGTTGGGCCAAGCTCTAGCAAGACATCTCCTTGGCGTGTTTTTCTAATCGTCCTAATATCTACAGCCATATCTTCTGGCTTAACTTGGGTCCTGATGTCCCTAACGATCTCCGTAAAATTGCGCCCTGCAGCTGTTTCAATTGAAACCGCCTCTAACTTCGTCTTTTTGCGTGTGCTTTGGCCATTATTACTCAATTTAACTTCTGAGTTTACACTCGGGCCTTGAGCCTTGAGCCTTCAACGTTGTCAGGGCTTGACCTGCTGCAAGTTTTTATTGAAGAATTCACCAAATTTAAGGCAGACTGTAACCATCCTTATACAGCCACATCGAGATTTGCCCTATGACTCGTCTCGCTAATCATCGCTTGAATAATGTCTAGCTACATTGTAATACCTGCGTCCAACTTTCTATAAGAAAGAAAAATGACAAACAAGTTCAGATTCAAAGCATTAATAATACTTAGTACTTCGCATCAATGAATGACTTACAATTAAAAATTATAGAAACATATACAGTTTTAAATATTTAAAAAATTGAAGAGAAATGCAAATTTAAAATAACATTTTAGGAAATATTGAAGGATATATTAAATCATCGAAGTATCGTATATTTGAGTTTTTATTTTATAGAAAATTATCTTTAAAAACATTTTTCTTTAAAAAGTATAAAAAACGCAAACATACCCGTCATTACTAGATATAAATGCTTCGGTGTATTCCTTATGTTTTGCAAAAATTCCAGAATTATATTTGCATTTCTGTTCTAATGAACCGTGGAAATATAAAGAAGAAATGCGTTATTCTTGACGTCATTAACACAAAGAAATTAGTTTGCTCAGCTCTGATTCATTATAAAAAATGTTAAAATTTTTAACTTTTTAGCATGAAGTATGAACTAAAAAGTATGATGTTCGATATAAAGTATGAATATGAATATGAAGAGTAGTGTCTACAAAATAAACCCATACTAATAACTTTTATTTCCAACCCACCCTCCCCGCAGCACCCCAATTATGACCCGAACATACAAAAAACAACATTTTTACGTATCATTGTTACTTACTTTTTAGCAATTTTCGTCGTCTAATTCATACAAATAATCACTAATGGACAATTTGAATATTTAGTATGACTTTTTAAACAATTTTCAATTGCTTAAACTAGTGTAAATTATTTAAACAGCTATTTATTCCCAAAAAATGTGAAAAATAATCGCATTTTCTGATTTAAATGCAATGGTTTGCCATTGTTTGAAGTAGTTAATTGTTCTAAAAACATTATTTCATTTTTTAAACAATTACCCATTGTTTATTTTCAAATTTTCTGAAAATCAAGCTATAGATGTCCTTTTTTCAAATTAGTATCCTACGCTACTTTTTGTTGAATAATTACATAATTTTGATCAACTTCTTCTAATGTTTGACAAATTTCTATTTTTTTAAACCATTTTTATTTTCTCCAGCAGTTATCTTTCGATAACTAGAAAAAAGAAAATAAATTAGAACACATTAAATTATTTTTCTGATTGTATAGTGTATAAAAAAAAAATATATATATATATATATAATATTATATATAAAACAAATATAATTTGTTTAAACAATTATTGTTACAAACTTATTTTTTGAATTAAACATAATATTGCATAATTTCGAGGAGTATTAAATTCTGTTAGACTCTTCATGGCATTGCTTAAACAATTTTTAATGATTCAGGCAGTTTTCACAAGGACAACCGCAGGATTTTGCCGGCACCTCCAAGAGCGCCGATGATAAGGATGATCAGTTTGACAGAATATTCCGCGTACAATCGTCCCAACTCCCTTATAAGGTCTCTATACCTCTCTTTCTTTTCATTCTCCTTGGCTATGATGCTTTTGTCAGCTGGAGCCGAAAATTCGATAACGAACATGTTTCGCTTCTCGAAGTCAAGAAGAACCATGTCAGGCCTCGAATGTGCAACAGAAACAATTGTCAATAATATAAAGTTCCATTATATGCGGCACTTCTCACTCTCGACAATAGTCTCGATTTCCCTAGGAGCATTTAGAGGAGCGATATTAAGGCTGATGCCATAAGAGTGACAGAGATGGTAATAAAGCACTCCTAGTGCCGCAAAATGCTAGTGTACCAAATGCTCGGGGTGTGCATGGCACGCCCTGCAGCTTTCATCGGGAATGTCTTGGCTGAAAATGTGGCGACGGTATGTTAAGGTGGAAATGAAACCGTCTTGACATGCCAAAATGAAACCCTCCGTGCCAGACTTCAATCCGGGTGATTTGAGGAAAGCAAAAGTTAGCTCACACGACATTGACTGATCCTCCGCATTTCTGTGGAAGATGCCGTGCATCCTCTTATCGAGGAGCTGTTCACGAAAGATTTTCTTTTGTGCCTTCTTAATCTGGGCTTTCAGGAGTGAGTACTCGAGATAGATAAGATTTGATGCATTTTGCTTAACCCTAATACTGAAGTTAAGTCTGAGTGGTTTAGCAGTCTCCTCCGCTGCTTTGTAAAGAAACGCTCCTTTGTCCTCTTCTTCGTGCTTCCTGACCATTTTGAGAAGAGGGTCTCTTCCATTTGCGGCTCTATGTGCTGTGCCCAGAATGATCCTGTTGTGAAGACATTCGAAATTCAATACTCCGCGAACACCTTGGCGGCGTGAAATGTAGAGTCGCGGAACAGAAGACTTTAGATGCATGCTTCTGTTCATGTGCATAACCTTTCGTGTCCCGATATCAAGGGATCTGAGCTCGTTCTTCGTCCATGGTACCACACTAAATGAATAGAGTACTACCGGGATGGCAAGCATGATCGTTGCAGATACTTTGTTCCTCGTCGACAGTTCGGAAGACGAAATCTGCCAGATTAGACGTTTACATCTGCTTCGGAGATTACCCTTTATAAATGTCACATCCTAAATGCGGCTCTGTGGCACGCCCAGGTATGTATAAGTCTCTCCAACGCAAAGGTGTGGTATAGCGCTACTATCGACGAGCTCAGGGTCTTCAGGGATGTCATTAAGTTTTCCTCGCTTCCAATGAACCTTGGCGCATTTGTCTAACACAAATTAAATTCCTATTGCCTTAGTATATCATTCGACAGTCCCTAGCGCTAGATGTAGTTGCTCTTTGTCTTTGGCATAGATCTTAAGATCGTCCATGTAAAATACATGAGTGACCTCGTACTTTCGATCTACACGTTTTCCGCAAAAGTAACCGTCGGAATGGCGAAGTGCTAGAGATATTGTCAATAATGTGAGGCAGTAGAGGAGTAGGCTCATGATGTCGCCCTGAAAGACGCCTCTCTGAAAGGTGACTTTGTTAGTTTTCACACGATTTTTTCCAGACGAGATGGTAAATCTGGTTTCCTAAAGCGGCATCAATCTCTCTATGCACCTTACGATTTGCGGATGAGCCTTTAAGCTTTCCAAAAGACAGATGATAAGTCTATGGGAGGTCGAATCGAAAGCTTTCCGGGAATCAATCCAGGCCATCGATAGGTCACGCTGGTAGTATGCTGCATATTTGCAGACAAATCTGTCGATGAGCCGATTCTCCCGACATCCTGCTACGCCTTTGTTTGAGCCGCGTTGTTCATACATTTCTTGCCCCACAGGTTCAATTGCCTGAACAATCCTATCATTTAGGATAGCTGTGAATATCTTATGCAGTATGTTCAGACAAGTGATTGGCCTGTAATTCTTCGGGTCAGATAAGTTGCCTATTTGCGGCAGGAGTATTGTGCGCCCTTCCACCAACCACTGCGAAATTGGTTCTTCCGACTTTAAATGTGGTAGTGATGGGTGGGCATTCTTCATCAGGTATTATGAGGGCACTACACAGCTCTTTGAATCTATTTATGTTATGTGAGTCATCGTTCAGTCTATATGCTGCCTGATGGTCAGCAGCTTTGAATTGTTAAGTGTGTGATAACGGGTCCGGAGTTCGCGCGCGAACTTTCGAACCTTGGCGGTAAAATTCCTGCCCGATGTGATGTAGTCAATCACAAACTGAATGCGGGACACTTACTGTCTTGCCCAGCCTATCTTTATGGCGAGTTGATGCATTCGTCTTTTGGTCTTATGATCAACCGTTCCCGGTAATAAGCTTAGAATAGAGAAAAATTAATATTTTCAGATTTCAGCGCAAAAGTGAAGATTATTCTATTATTTTGAATGCGCGAGTTTTTCACCTGTCTAAAATGCCACAATAAGAATAAGATACCTCCTAAACTTATTCATTTCTATTTCCATAGCGACCGTCACACAGTTTTGTATTCTCCCAAAGAGAACGTGTTTTCAATATATTTAATTCCTTCTAATTGTACCGGTAACGCACCTCACAGAGATATTTTTTATTTCTCAGAAGTAGTCATATTTTGATTTTATTTAGTTCCTTCTAATAAGTTCACAAAATATGTGTAATAAGTTGTTTTAAGTCCTTCATGCAGAATGTAAATTCTGAAATTTTAATTCTCACCAATTCAACTCTGCCTCTCTAGAGTTAAAATTATTCAAATTCACACATTTGCATAGATTTCTTTGTTGCATTTTTTAACACGTTTAAATAAATTATTAAAATACAAATAAATTTGAAGATTTTAGAATTTATAAGTTATAAAAAGATTTCATAATGCAAAATAGGTTAAATAAATGCTTTCATTAAATTTTACTAAGTCGATTGAGAGGAATAGGATTTGCACTGTTTCTGTTCCCGTTGGGGGATTTTTAGATGGAGAAAAAATCGCGGATTCATAGGAATACAAATTCTTAATTTTTCTAAATTCAACGCTTGTTACCGGGTTGGTTTGGTTTTACGGATCGCATCGGCCAAAGCTCTCGCTGCATTATACACACAATAATTGATAGTTCACAAAGCATCGCTCTTCCTCTATCGGATGCCTGCCCGCTGTTGGTCTTAGGGTCGCCTCTCTTTCTCTGTTGCCGGCCTGTTCTGGCTGTGGTAGAGTAGGCGTTCTGCTTACGTAGCCCCTTTTTTGGAATACTTCGGCATGATTTCACAGACGATGATGCGAAAAGTGCGATAGCTCCGGTAGTCCAGAAGCCATACCCAGTCCTGTCGGATCTTATATGTCGCCAAAATATTTTGAGTGATTCGTATGCAGAATGATCTTCTGATTCCGAATCGGTGTGGGGCGTCTTCGGCAGATTGTGCGTTCTCGAGATATTCGCAATTAATCAATTTTTTAATTACTCCCGATTAATGATTTTCCATTAAACTTATTTCGTTTTTTTTTCTGCACTTTATTAGCTCATTACAGGACGAATAAAAAACGTTCAAACACATTTGCCCTCCGATGAATATTTATTGCACAATAGCAACTAATAGGCGAAAAAATTGGAAAAAAATTCTATCTGCCATATCTTCAAAAATGTGATCTAAAAGAAAAATATTTTTTTAAATAATGAAAATAACAGCTAAAATACACACTTTTTATAATAAAAACTATTTCTCTAAAGTTAATACTTTCCTGGCAAAAATTCAGTTTTATTGGTGAAATTCTGATAATAAATAGTAATTTTTAATAAATTAAATTCATGTTAGAGACAATATTTTTGCTCAAATATATTGTAGCTGTTCCCAGACACAAAATTCCTGTGAAATTATGGTAAAATTGTTTAAATTTACCAGGTGTATACATATGAAACCGGTATTTTTTCAAGAAAAAAACACATTTATTTCAAGAGAATGATAACAAATATTTTATTCAAAGTATGCG
>NC_046657.1:90345542-90349348 GCF_010883055.1 Belonocnema kinseyi
CAATACGCCAATTAGCACAAATGGTAAGTTCCGACAGTGCCTACAAGTGTGCCTACTGGCCGCTAAGTGGCAATACCGGTTTCATATGTATACACCTGGTAAGCAACGACGCATGAATAATCAATTACGGGATTTCAAATACTGACAACTTTTCTACAACAAATTATAAATGTTTGAAATTTAGCATGATAATTTTCTTAAGTACCACTAAAACAATGATGTTAAGAAAAAATTGTTTATACAAATATTGTAACCTGTAGAACAATCTAAATTCCAATTATTTATCTACAGTTCGAAATGCAGTGGGAACTTGGCACAAAGCTTAAACAATATTAAATATTATTTAAAATTCAGTCATAGAATTTAAATTTCTTAATTTTTATTCATTTAGTAGTTATAAACTTCCCTTTTTTGGGAGAGTTTGAAAATGGGGGTGCTGCCGTAAACTGGGAATCTTGCTAACGACCGGCCAGGTCAAAAACCATTGGCGTCGAATCGTCGTAGATACCAAGAAAGTGTTGGGAGCCCACTCAGCCACAATATTATGCACTGAATTATTCTTCCAAGAAAACTGATTGAATTCTGAAAAGAAATTGTGTTTAGTTAGGGGGAGAAAATGATGCAGACTCATTTATAAGATTAGTATTATGAAATAGTTTTGTCATGTACTTTATTATTGTATACGCAGTTACATATCGTGTCAGTATGTATAGTAATATCTCTAAATTATTTATCTTGCTTTTTTTTGTTTTTAAATTAAAAAATGTTATACTCAAATGCTCAATAATTTGCACGTATAAAATGGAAGTTAGGTACTAACACTTTTCAGTTAAACAATTTAAAATGAAATGCAGATATACTGCAAAATTTATAATTTTTATCTTTTATGAACTATAGAGTTCAAAGATTCAAATTCAGTTCCAAAAATATAAATCGGCGTTATCATTTTCACTGTTTTAAGTTGAACATTCAATCGATGAACGTTCAAATTTTAAAAATTAGATTTTTTAAAGAAAGTTTAAGTTAGAAACATTAAAAATTCAAAAATTAACATTATTTAACTAATGACTTCTTTATACAATTTTTAGAAAATCCTGCTTATTATTTATAGGAAAAACTTGAGTCACTTAAAGTTTTAAAAAGTTTCAAAATTAATGTAAAATTTAAAATGATTTTAAATAATTTAAACGAGTTGTATGTTCTGACAACATTCGCCTATTCGTATCGAAATTTTCGTGCATTTGCTACAGCCTCATTTAAAACAAAATGTAGATTTGTTCAAATTACCAATACAAATTTTAGAAGCTTTTTAAAAATTCTAAAAGGCTTCAAAATAAAAAATAAAACATTTTTTGAACATTCCAAGGAAAATGTAAAATAATTTCTTATGTTAAAAAATATTTTAAGCAAATATTTTCAAAGATTTCCACAATTTTCAAAACAGAATTTGGAAAATTTTAAAGGAATTTTTTTAAGCTACCAAAATTTTTTAAACATGACAAGCAAAATTTAATTCATTTAAAAAGATATTTTTTAATTGTTCTTACAAATCAGAGTAAATTTTATAAATGTAAAAAAAATTCCTTCGAATATTCCACATTCTTTTTTACAATTTTGGAAATCTTTGAAAATCTTTTTAAATATTCTCTTAAAAGAATGGGAAAAAAATGAAGAATCATTTTTTATTTTCCGAAGAATCTTAAGAAAATGTTTTTATCCTTTTGAAGCCTTTCATAATTCTTAAACAGGTTCTAAATTTTTAATTTGAAACCTGCAAAAATATACCGAAACTTCGACACTAATAGCCAAATTATGTAGATACACACACTTCCTTTAAATCACTTCCAATTTTTTCTACAAAAATGAAAATTAAAAAAGTGAGACATTCCTAAGTACAAGAAAAAATAGTTAAATATCTCAATGATTAAAAGAAATATCTAATTTCGAAGTAAGTCTCACATTACTTTATTGTTTTTTTTTCTGAAACGTTTTCTAGTTCCAAAAGGAAACTTCACCCTAATTTTTCTGTAAAATATTAAAAACTGAAAATAATTTTCACCCTTATTTAATTTTATTCTGATTCTAGTTTTTCAAGGAAATTAAAGAAAATTATTTTTGTAGAAATTAATTAATTTCTTATTTCTTATAACAGCAAAATAGTTTCACAGTGCCGAATGGACCCCTGTACCCTTCTGCTAGGATTTTCTATTTCCACGTCTATGGGGTCCGAACCAGCCGGCCAGATGAGCGCTTCCGAGTTTACAATGTCACTTATCGAGCCCATTGTCGCATTCTTAAAAAAAGGGAAGTTTATAACTACTAAATGAATAAAAATTAAGAAATTTAAATTCTATGACTGAATTCTAAATAATGTTTAAGATTGTTTAAGCTTCGTGCCAAGTTCCCACTGCATATAGAACTGTAGATAAATAATTGGAATTTTGATTGTTCTACAGGTTACAATTTTTGTATAAACAATTTTTTCTTAACATCATTGCCTTAGTGGTACTTAAGAGAATTATCATGCTAAATTTCAAACATTTATAACTTTTTGTAGAAAAGTTTTTAGTATTTGAAACCCCGTAATTGATTATTAATGCGTCGTTGCTTAAATTTAAACAATTTCACCATAATTTCGCAGGAACTTTGTGCCTGGGAACAGCAACAATATATTTGAGCAAAAATATTGTCTGTTAACATGAATTTAATTTACCAGAAATTACTATTTATTATCACACCGCAGAATTTCACCCAATAAAACTCAATTTTGCCAGGAAAGTATTAACTTTAGAGAAATAGTTTTTATTATAAAAAGTGTCTATTTTAGGTGTTATTTTCATTAATTAAAAAAATATTTCTCTTTTAGATCATATTTTTGAAGATATGGAAGATAGCATTTTTTCCATTTTTTCGCCTATTAGTTGCTATTGTGCAATAAATATTCATCGGAGGGCAAATATGTTTGAACGTTTTTTATTCGTCCTGTAATAAGCTAATAAAGTGCAGGAAAAAAATACGAAATAAGTTTAATGGAAAATCATTAATCGGGAGTAATTAAAAAATTGATTAATTGCGAATATCTCGAGAACGCACAATCTGCCGAAGACGCACCACACCGATTCGAAATCAGGAGATCATTCTGCACACGAATCACTCAAAATATTTTGGCGACATATAAGATCCGACAGGACTGGGTATGGCGTCTGGACTACGGGTGTTTCTCGCAACACAGAGCATGCATTCGTGCCACGTAACCTCGTTCAGGAACCACACTCGCATCGTAGCACTCTAGCAAGTAGCTATTTAGTTGCTCTGTCCACATAAAGGTCCCGAGATTCCGCTGATACATTGCATTGAATCAATCTTCATTGGCTCCCCTAGCTCTAGAGTGGTCTGCATTTTTGCCCGACCCATTTTCGGGAGCCCTGCGCGTTCTGTTGTTTTGAACCGCACTTACTGCAACAATGTTTGGTGTTGTCATTGTTGTTCCCACGAGAAGCTAGGGAAAGGGGTTCGTCCATCCTTGTAGAGCCCTGCATGCAAGGATAAGGCTGCGTACTCTGAGAAGTCGCCCGATATCCAAAAGTCACCGTTCTAAACACTAACACAGGTACCATTCATCTTTTGGCACGGTTTTCACACCTCAGCTTGGGGGTTAATTCCTTCGGGACCACCCCTGGACAATTGTCCGCGACTGCCTATTCATTTTTGTAACCATATTCAGCAGAAACCTTCAACCCGAGGACGTGTTCGGTGGCTTTGTTATAGGCCCTTCGGTTTGATTCTAGAGGAATCAAAATCGAATA
>NC_046657.1:90349448-90365865 GCF_010883055.1 Belonocnema kinseyi
TATCACATTTTAATCTTTATTCTTATAAGATTGATTTCACTTTGGAAATTAAATAAATTTAATTGTCTTTACACAGCTGTTTTACTTCAATATTTGATTGCAGCATTTTAATTTTACGAAAATCTAGAAATAATGTACCACTCTATGATATTTTTGAATATCGACAACAGGTAATGACTTATTATGTCAATATAAATTGATTTTTAATATTTACAAAATAGTATTGTATAAATGTACATTTTCATTAGGAACAAATAAAACAACGCATTTATTCAAATTGATACGATATTTATAGTTTTATATTGAATCATTTGTATTATATCTACTCTTTGTTCGAATTGGCGATATTCTACAATGAATGAATCTTTTCTATAGTTGTATTTCACTTCCATAGCTCTTTTACTGATAACTGTAAAAGAATCGTAGTAAGGATACAATTTTAAACTATTAATATTTAATAGTTTTTAATCAATTTCTCTTGTACGAAAAATGGATATTCAAGAGTGCTATCATGAACTTCAAGCTTCCGAGAGGTTAGTTGTAGTTCTACTATCCTAATAGTTGTAAGGTTCTAACTTAATTCGAATATAAGACAGCCTATTTTTCGATATTTGCTTATGTTTCTTTAATTTTGGGGGTGCAGTCCCGAATAGCTGACTTCTCCGATTTTATTTAAATTTTGCATAATTATTTACTTTGATGCGCTGATTACGGATTTGATAGTGAAAATTGGGGACTAGGCCATCTTCATGGTAAAACCATGAAAAAAACATCAAAGTTATAGCTGCGTTCATCTCAGCCAATACTCAAAATTCTTCGAAATTTTTCAGACGAAAGTTATAGATCTCATTGAGAAACAAATTTTCTTCTTAAAGCATTTTTTTCTACGAGTGATAGTTTCCGATACAATTAGTGATACATATAACGATCAACTATTTTGGTACTGTGCATTCCCGTTGCAACAGGCCCTAAGTGGCGACACGAGTTTCCAAGTCCCGTGGGTGGTGGGTATGCACCGCTGTGACTGGTCACAGAAATAATGTTTTTTAAACCTCTACCCCTTTTCCAGGTCCCGTGGGGGCGGGAAGGCATCCCTGTGACTGGTGACAGAAATAATGTTGTTCAAACCCCAACCCCGTTTCCAGGTCCCGTGGAGGCAGGTATGCACCCCTGAGACTGGCACTCCCCTGGGAGGTAACCCTCTGACTGGTCACAGAAGTAATGTTGGTCAAACCCCTACCCCTTCTCCAGGTCCTGTGGGAGGCGGAAAGGCACCCCTGTGACTGGTAAAAGAAATAATATTGGTCAATCCCCGACCTCTTTCCAAGTCCCCTGGGCGGCTGGAAGGCACCCCTCTGACTGGTCACAGAAAAATGTTGATCAGACCCCTACCCCTTTCCCAAGTCTCGTAGGGGAGGGAAGGCACCCCTCTAACTGGTCACAGAAATAATGCTCGTCAAAACCCTACCCCTTTTCCAGGTCCTGTGGTTGGTGAGAAGGCACCCCTGTGATTGGTCACAGAAATAATGTTGTTCAAACCCGTACCCTTTAGAAAGACCTGTAGCTTATTGCAGTGAAAGCTGTTACATTTCTTCAGATGCATCACTAATTTTATCAGTAAATAATACTCGTAGAAAAAAATGTTTTAAACAAAAAATGTGCATCTTCATGAGAGCTACACATTTTATTAAAAATATTTTGCTAACTTGTATGTATTGGCTGAGCTAATCATAAAAAACCTTGATTTTTAAGGTTTTTTCATAAAAATCGATGTATCACTAATTTTCGCAACAACGATCACTCACAGATAAAAATGTTTGAAACAAAAAATTTATAACTTGATGAGCCATACTACTTTTTTTAAGTATTCGGCGATATTGTGCGTATTGGCTTAGATGAAGACAAAAAGCCATGATTCTAATGGTTTTTTTAAATGAAAATCGCCTTGTCGCCAATTTTAACTATCATATTCGTAATCAGCGCGTCAAAATACATAAGTATACGAAGTTTGAAGAAAATCGGAGAATTCAGCTATTCGGAACTTTATCCAATTTTGATTATATATGAGTTACAAGATTTTCTCCTAAATACATTAAGAGCTGAGTTAGAAGCTTATAGTAAGATAAGGAAAGGAAAATCTTTATAAAAAAAAGGTTGCAAGTCATGATACAAAAAGGGTTCAGGTATTATTTGCCGGACTGGCACGCGGTATTAAAAATCCGGCCAAAACTACTGCCACCGGATTAATCTGGCCGCCGGAATAGTCGGGAGCCAAAGTGGCTGTAACATGTTCGGTAAGTGGGTACAACAGTAGGCCGAACCTTGCGCGGTAGCCGATGTTTTATTTTTTCTTCGAAACTGAAATATATATACTTCTGGTTGGTATCTGGATATGAATACAATAAATTTACTATAGATCCCAGCACCATCCTCCACTCACACCCAAAAATAATAATTTTGATCTCGACTTATAAAAATACAAATATCTTCTATACTAGAACCGGCTGTAAGGGCCCCTTTCATGCGGACGCCCACAAAAATTTCCTAATACACGAAATATTATGTTAATTTTGCAAAATTGTGAAAAAAAGACTTTATGCACAGTACTATTCAATATTTATTAAAAACTAACTGTAAGTCCCCATCGATTACATAATGCTCTCTAAATATGAATCAGTGAAAAATTCACTGATTGAAATAGTAGTTAGACATTTCACTGATTAATCAGTGGTTTCGGACTTATTCTCTAATCACTTCATTAACACCAGAGTAAATCATGTGAAGCATAATCTCTAAATTTTTAACTTAAGCGTTTTAGTTACTCTTTTACTTAAGTAGCAAGAAGAATTCCTTAATGAAATAAATTTTTTAATTTTCGGGCTGTAAGTCTGCTGAATTAACTGCGGGATAAATATAGGAAAGTTATATAGGAAAGTTCATAACGGGTTTGTACATGACAGTCCAATCTTGAAATTAAAGTAATATGTGAGGTTGTTTTTCATTTAGAAGAATCGGAACTTTACACCTTTTTTAATATTTGATCATATTAATGGGTTTTAAGTCTTCATTATGATTCTTTGATTGAATGTACTAAAATATTATTTTATTATTATTGCTAAATTGACATGGTGCAGTGCTGCCAACCCTCAAAAGTGGTTATTCCACTGAATCAATAAGTAACACTTCACTGATTGTCAGTGACCCATTTCTAGCTATTTGAATTAGTGAAATTTCACTGATTCAGATTTAGAGAGTGGAACATGTTGGCAACATGGAAGAAACTATTGAACATTATTTATTCCTAATCCGGTCGGTATACAGGTTTCTTGTATTGGTACGGTAGAAACATTGCGTAAAGTCCGTTTCTAGTAGAATGTCAATGAATAAGTGGTTATATTACAGTTGTCTCTATCTTCATTCAAAATATATTATTCTTCTTGCTGGATATCTTTAAAGATAATTTTTCCAGTACATAAAATACCACAGAAGCAAGCCATCATATTTTCCTATTTTTAAATGTTTTCATTTTCATAAAAAACTACAGTCGGCTTCTCCCTCCGGTGAGGGGCAAAACTGACAAAATACAGCTTGTTAGAAATAATTAAATTACTTAATCATTCTTTTGTTCATGTGATGAATACTTGCAGAAATATGATATGCAATATTGTAGAACTCGAAATGAGAAAAAATGGATCAATTCCGCGTTAAAGTGACGAAGGCGCATGAGTTTCAAGTTTCCTTAAACAATCAGTTTGTAAAATTTCATTGAATTCAATATTAGGCATTCGTTTTTTTTTTTATATTCTCATCATTTATGATTGAGAAAGTATTAGAATTGTCGGAAATTCGACACTACAGTTTTTCAACGAAACTCCACGTCTGGAGACCCCCTGAATCCAAAAATCAAGTTTTTACGATAGCGTCTTTCGGTCTGTCTGGCCGTCTGTCCGTAAACATGATAACTCTCGAAAAAATGAACGGATCAAATCGATCTTTGGCACACTTGATGTAGGTTCTAAAAAAAAGAACGAGTTTGTTAACTAGCCTTTTTGGATAAAAATTCAAAAAGTGAGCACATTTTGAGAATTTTTGAGACCACTTTTTTCTAAGTTTGAAAATTCTACGTATGAATATATATAGGGCATGCCACACAATATTTGCCATCAAAAATTTTTTTCACGTAAAATATTATTTTTCTTGTTTAAGCACTCAAAAATATTCAGAGTTGTGATCCCAAAAAAGATCTACAAATTCGTTAGTAATCACTCCTTGATTGGGCGCGTACTTTTTGTTTAATTCGTGAAAAATAACATTGAAAATAAAAAATAAATAAATAATTTGTGGAAACACGACCAAAGTCACGAGAAAAAAAATATTGAACAAAACCTGTTTACAAATGACAGCCAAAAATCGAGCGCGCAGCGGGAGTGTCACGGTGAGAATGTGTAACTCAAGGCCTACCGGGATTTAAGAAATTTAATCTTGAACTATACTTAATAAGGCAGAAAATGCAGAATATGAAGACGCATACAAATATTGCGATCTAAAAGAGATGTTTTCGATAAAGCTTTATTCAAGCATTCAAAATACAAAGAATAAATATCTGAGTGCGAAGCGCGAGATTCATCAGACGCGTGTCCTAGGCGCGCTCAAACTTGTGAGCCGCGCGCACTGCGAGCGTTAAAAGTGTGCCCACGAAGCTGGCATATTTTTTTAGGTAATAATTCCTGAAATAAAATTATGTTCCTTTTATATTTCTCCTCGGAAACAAATACATGTCCGCAAAAGAATTTCCTAAAAAATAGCTAAAAAGAGTTTCAGGTACTTCAATTTTCGCCATTCATTTGGGAAGTAATGAATCCTGCAAATAAATTATTAGAGTGACCATCCGTCTGGATTTCCCTGGATATGTCCTCATTTTAAGGCTTGTGTGAGTTATCCTACGGGATTTTTTACTTTGTTCAGGTTTTTGTCCGGATATTTCAAATGATAAATTTAAATTTTTTAAACAACTTTAGAACCTTTTTTGTACAAATTGTTATTATTAAATGTCATCTAACGATTTCTTCTTCATTTCAAAAGATAAAGTACTTTTAAACATTCCTACTATAGGAAAAATATATATGTGTGAATTTGTGATATTGATAAGAATTTATGAGGGTTCAAAAATAAAAATACAGTGATAATCTTCAATAGCCCTCCCTTATATAGTCTTTCCGAGAATTGACGCTGCGCCACATGTAGGTGTAATATAAGGTCTGCGCGAGGAGGCGAGCAGTCAGGCGAGTAGTCAGGCGTGAGCAAACACAAAAGCGGAGCAGGCTATAATGAGTTAGTTGCTACCCACCGTCATCCAAGAAATCGGGGCTATAGAAGAGTTTTACTGTATAAGATGTTAAGAATTGATAACATTTCACCCTGTAACATGTCACCCTATAAATTATGTTCCATTTTAATTTCCCCTCCTGAAATGGATCGGGATTAGGATTAGGAGAAACCTAGTCCCCACTTTCGCAATATCTCAGGACAGTGGGAGTGGGGAATGCATTGTATAGGAACCTCATCCGAGGACCAGAGGAACCAGTTCAACCAAAGATATCTTCAACTCAGTAGTCAATTGTAGTTACCAGTCTAAATCACGGTTTTAGCGGGAAAGTTTTAACTGAAATTCGTTAGTCGATAAAAAGGCTCACGAAATTTTTTAATCAAACACAATTTTTGAAACTGATTTTTTATTATGAACGTACAATCTGAATAAAGTTATTCACTGCTGTTTACAATTATAGCACGGCCCAATAATGAATCCACAGCCTGATCAAGTATGTATTTTCTAAAACAAATTTGAATGCAATTTTATATTAGTTTATATTTCAGGGATAAGTTCTCTGCTGCCCTCCTCTATTTTCGACAAACTTCCCCTGTTCGCCTTTTTTTTTTGAATATCCGATATTTGAAATATAATATTTGAATTATACAGAAAATGCTATAAAATTAGTAAATGTTACTTAAATAGACTCCATAGTATAGGGTCCATGGTTAAGTTTAGTTTTGTTTAACTTGCAGAATTATTTTTTTACGCTGTTATATCGCTATGAATAGATTTTCAAGGAACGAAGTATATATCCAATTAAATGAAATTAATTTTTAATGGCAGAAATCATTAAACCATCATTTAAAATTACTTAAAAATAAACATTCTCTCATAAAAAGATTGTTTTATTTTTTCTACGTGTAAAAATTATTTTGTAATCTTTTCCCTATTTTCTCCCTATTTAAATACAAATTCGTTAAATAATGTATTTTAAACAAAATTTTTATATCAATATTCTTCCACGAAATTTGTCACTTTCTTCAATTTGTTTATTAAAATGGTAATAACAAAATTGTAAGTTTTTTGTAAAATATTAAATTGTTTAATATTGCCCTTCTTTCAAACTGAAATTTTTGTTATTTTGATGTTTCAGGTTTTTAATTCGAATGTCTTCACTTTTAAAGGTTTTTTAACTCAAAAATTGTCCAATTTTATTGACCAGTCAAAGGTTAAAAACTAGTTAGTTTTTTTTAATGATATTGAAACTTTTTGAATATGTATAATGATATTTGTTTTTGATTACGAGTTTTTGATTGATTTAAGCTTTTTGGATTAAAAAACCTGAATTTTTAAAGACTTTTAATTTCAAGATTGACCTATTTGATTGAATAATTCAACATTTGGTTTAACGTTATAATCTAGTTTCTTTTTCTTGTGATATTAAATATTTTTCAATTTTATTATAGTTGAACCGCTGGCGATCAAAAGAGCCCTAAACGCCGTCGTTTTAGTTGGCCCCTCGGTCATATTTTTTTTCAAATCAAATTTAAATTTTTTAATAACATATCCCAATAGGCAATTTTATTGTGCATATTTTTAGTCCTATAAATAAATGTGATGACTTTATTGTTTTTTGAAATAATCAAGAAAATGTTACTTTTTTCTGCAATCGTAAAACACGAATTTTTTGTGTTTAAGTCGCCATAAGTCCTACAATAATAGGAATTTGGTAATAAAAAATTCAGAACATATACACCATCATATAATGAAACTAATGCTATATATAGAATTTCAATGAATTGTCACTACAAATTTATAACAATTTTTACTCTTCTCATGGCGTAAATTAGATATTGAAAGTATAAAACGCTTCAGGAGTCCAATGAATTTTCAGAAAATTAAAATTAACGGTTACCTAAGCTTTTGTTAGGATTCAAAGAAGTTTTTTGTAAAATATCAGGCAATTGTGTTTTATATTTTTAATGTTACAATTGATTTAAAATCTCAGCGCTTTCCCATACGCCTGCTAGCTCGTCATGTAATATCAACGTCTGTATAATAGTGGACGATTGGAAGGTCAAGG
Organism: Belonocnema kinseyi; assembly: GCF_010883055.1. Classification (NCBI taxonomy): domain Eukaryota; kingdom Metazoa; phylum Arthropoda; class Insecta; order Hymenoptera; family Cynipidae; genus Belonocnema; species Belonocnema kinseyi. Next base: position 90,356,843 of record NC_046657.1, read on the forward strand.
CGGTCACTGAAACGCGTACGGGACAGCACTGAGATCTTAAATCACTTGTGCCTTTCAAACTATAAAACATAATTGCCTGATATTTTCCCAAAAAATTCCTTGAATCCCAACAAAAGTTTAGGTGACCGTTAATTTTAATTTTCTAAAGATTCGTTCGACTTCCGAAGCGTTTGAAACTTTCAATATCTTATTTACACCATGAGAGGAATAAAAATCATTATAAATTTTTAGTGAAAATTCTTTGAAATACTATAAATTCGGTTAGCTTCGTTATATCATGGCGCACAATTTCTGAAATTTGCATTAAAAAATTCCTATTATTGTAGAACTTATGGCGACTTAAACAACAGCGTTTCGGGCGTGTACCTTTTGGATCGCCAGTGGTTCAATTGATATTAGTTTTTCTCAGCCCCATGCGACTCAAAGCTAAAAGTGGGATAACTCTTGACAGGAGAAAATTAGTTCACAAGCACAGTGCTGTTTACCTTTAGGGCCCACTTGCTACAAAATGCATCGTGAAAATGAGAAAAGTGATATTTTTTTAACAGTTCTGCTGTGCTTTTCTTCGTTTTTCTCCAGAAGAGAAAAGGTAAATGGTTTTAGCATCTAATAAGAATTTAATTTATTTTGCTTATTTTATTCATATTTCTATAAAATATAAATGGTTTTGTTTATTTTTTATTAAATAAATACTTTGTATACATATGAATACGAAATTAATTACTTTTTTTCTAAATAAAACCCTCAAAAATTAATTTTATTTCTATTTACTACATTAACTTATCTGCACACCTTACAGAATTTGTTAAAAATGATCAATAATGTTTATAATAATAGAACAATAAATAATACTAAGAAAATTAAAAGTTCCACAACTTATGTTATTGAATTTTTTTAATTTACCGCCATTTTTAATTTCTTTAATCTCATTTATTTTCAATTTTGTACACTATTTTATCATTTATTTTTCCTCATTCGATGCTAAAACTATTTAACGTTATTCTTCCAGCAAATAATGACGAACATCATAGTAGAACTACCGAAAAATATCACTTTTCTGATTTTCGCAATGCATTTGGTAGCAAGTCGGTCCTAAAGGTAATCAGCGCCCCGATTTCGCCGGGTGACCACCGGTCAATCCTCATCCAACTTTTATCCTAGCTGATTTTTATAGAACATCGAACGTACATTTTGACCGAGATCTTAAATTTTTTTCTCCTACTATTGATAGGATGAAGTTCTTGGGTTTATAATGCGAGTCTAGTTTAAACCTATTCTGATTGAAAAATGCCAGCCCACCCTTGTTATAAATGAAATTTATACACATCATAAATGTGCATAAATGAAAAAAATCGTGTGTCGATTTCTAAGCCATGGTCATTTTTGTATGTGTTTGTTAGGTATATTTCCTTTGAAATTATTGGAAGCTGACTGGTTATTGAATGAAACCATTTAGTTTGCGATCCCAAAAAATCATCTGGTAGTTAGATATCATGAAACATTCTGAAGGCTGTAAATGATATTTAAACAGGCGCAAAAAATCAGTTTCTTATTGCTCCTTCTCAGTGTTTTGCATGCAGTCAGAACAGATATTAAAGTGCACAGTATTAGCCTAGAAAAGAATTTTATTTTAATTTTCGTGAAATATTTCATGTGATAACTACCAAATCTTAAATTTATATCTTTAATATTTCGATAAATTGACGATAATTGGTATTTGGCTAAAAGGTATTTGTAAACCGGTTTTTTTAAATTATTTTAAACAATATAGGACGGTGGTGTGTTCAGGAGAATTTTTTTAATAAAATCGAATTTTATTATTTTTTCAAAAACAACGATAGATACTAAAAGATATTTGAAAAAAAGTTTGCACGTATGAAAAACTTCTATGAAAAATACTTCTTGCTCTGTTGTGATATCTTCCATCGTTCACGAGGAAAATTCGACAATTATATATTTAGGAATAAAATGTACAATTTCCCAGAAAATCTTTTTTACTTTTTTCTTTGAAGTTTCAAGACATTAAGAAAATATATATTTTCTTGAAAATCCCAACTTTTTTATTCACTACAATATTTTCGAAATTTTCTGGTAAACGATGCAAGATATCACAAAAGAGGATAAGAAGAGGTTACATTATTAACTAACCAAATGAAAAAATGACAAAATCATAAATCGAAAAAACAATAGACATACTTAATGACAAAAAGACACAAGGACAAAATTACTGAACAACATATAAAAATGGTAAATCGAGAAAATACAATAAGACAAAACAATAAAATTACTAATAATTAATTATTAAAATTACATCATAGAGTTTTTGGACGTGCATACTTTTATTTACACATTTTTTAACTATCTTTGTTTGCGAAAAAATTAAGAAAATTCGGTTTTATGAAAAAAATTCCTCTGGAAAGAAAAGTTATTTAGCCCACATAAAACTCACAACATTTCTCCCTTATGTGAGTGAGAATTTAAAAAAAACGTAAAAAATTGTGAGTGAACGTTTTTTGAGAAAATTGACTATAAATATTTCTTATATAATATCAGAATTCGGAAATCATATTTTCATTAAGAATAGGTTTAAGATAGTTGTGATTGTTAAAGTAACACAGCAAATTTTTAAGTATCGAAACACAAAACTTCATAAAGAATTAACCATATTAGTGCATTAAATAACTTACAACTTGGCAATATAATAAATATGTTCAAATGGATTCTGGGCAACATAATTTTTAACCATTTTTTCCGAAAACTGATGATAACAAAGCAAATCAGCTAAATCCAAACAATCCCGAGGGACCGGGCAGATACAAGAATGAGGCGAAGTTCAAAGGCAACTCGAAAGAAGCGGCTAACCACGCTAACCAATTAAACCCAAATAACAAATTATACAAGAAATAAGGTTTGATTATGTATGTAGTATATTGCATTTTAAAATAAAATTAGAATTGCATCAAAATATTATATTACAGAATTTAATAAATATGTAGATTAAATTCTGTTTTTTAACATTTTAATTTGGAATTTCCTTCTACAGATCCTCAAACTGTTATCCAATTTTCATTTTTATTTGCAAATATATACATAAATAAATATTTTAATGAGTCTAAAAACATTTTAATTAATATATAATTTTAAAAAATTTAAAGGAATTATACTCTATAAAACGATATATTATAGTTTTATATTCCTAGATGTAAAGTTTAAGATGTAAATTAAACGCACAAATGAAATGCCAACAATTGACATATTTATACATTACTGAATGTTGTTTTTCTTAGGCAAAGATAATGAAGACTGTTTCTCAAGTTGACCACTTTTCTAGTTTCTTAATCTTTATTTTTTTTAATTTAGTTACATTTGTTTAATTTGTATAATGCTAGAAAAATATAAGAAGAGCAAACAAGGTAAGTGCGTATATTACTCACTAATATTGTCATATTCATTAAAAATATAATATTTTCTGAGCAAAGAATAATTTCTCATTTATTACTACTTTACTGACATAATTTAGTTTTCTCAGTGATCTTTACAAACAAAAATATCATGGTCTGAGTAAGAATTATTTTCCAGTATTTGTTTATTCGTTATTAATACTTTTATTTTGCACACAATTATTTTGAAAGATTTCTTCTTTAATCTAATTGCTTTATTAAATTTGCATGTATATATATTTAAGTCTATAAACATACTGATTGTAAAATAATTTCTTCTTGAATGTTTTACGAAGCTGGGTACTTTATAATTCGTATTGTATTAACAAGTAGCTATTATTTATTGTTATTAAAATATGAATTCTAAAGTTGTGTAAAATTGAGGAAGTTTTCAAATCACATTATATTACTCATATAGCACACTTTCAGAAAAAATCTGGTCCTTTCTTGGCACAGTTCATGTCCGTCTGAAGACGAACATGAATATTTGGTGACGAATGTAGCATTTTTAACAGTAGTGATATTAATTAAATAATCCAGTGAAATATTTATAATTTTATTAAATTTCAAATAGATGACATAAAATCATTAAAACAGATAGCACAGCTATCAGTAATTTTTAAAACATCCGAAATAATAAGTAAAATTTCGGATTTCAAAAACAGCGAGTCAATGCTCAGAAGTTAGCTCTGACTTATATTCTTGGCGATTTATTTCTTTTGCAAGAAGAAGTCGCACCTAATGCACTAGCACTTCCTAGTAACATTTTAATATGATTAGAAATCAGTTTCTGAGAATTTTATAGAAATCTAAGAAGAGCAAACAAAGTGAGTTTGTAAATTACTTACTAATATTGCCACATTCATTGAAAATATTATATTTTTTTAACAAATAATAATTTTTCATTTGGCACTACTCTACTTGATTTTATTTCCTTTATTTTCCTTTATTTTCTTTTATTTTTTTTTATTTTTTTTATTTTTTTTATTTTCCTTTATCAACATACTAATTGTAAAATGATTTCTTCTTTAATGTTGTACGAAGCTGGGTACTTTAGAATTCGTTTTTTTTTAAATAAAAAGTAACTATTTGCTATTCTTATTAAAATTTAAATTCTGAAGTTGTGTGAAATTAAGGAAATTTTCACACCGTGTTAAATTATTATCCACATGGCACACTTCCCGAAAAAACATGGTCCTTTCTTGGGACCTAGTTAGGCCTAGATTTAAACATAAGTTCATGTCCGTATACATTTTTACATTCTCATCATTTATGCTTGAGAAAGTATTAGAATCATCGAAAATTTTACATCACATTTTCTCAACGGATCTCCACGTTTCGAGTCTCCCTGAATCCGAAAATCACGTTTTCACTATGGCGTCTGTCTGTCTGCCTGTCCATCCGGCCGTCCGTCCGTAAACAATCAAAAAGTAAGCGCATTTTGAACATTTCTGAGACCACTTTTTTCTGAACTTGAACATTCTATGTAAGGATATTTATAGTATTAAAATGGATAAACAATGTATCCTAATGACTTTTTTCGATAAAAAGAAAATTCTCAGAGTTATATCTTTTTCAAAAAATTTTTAATCAACCGAAAATAAAAATTTTAAGCCAAAAAAACGCACGTTATGAAAAAAAGTCAAGAGAAGAAAAACATTTCTTTTTGAAAACCCTACAAGATTATCATAACAAATTTCTGGATTTTCTTCAAAAATTAAAAATTCAAATTTTGATCGCACAAAAAAATAATGAAGAATAAAAAAATTCCATTTTGTAGACAAACTATTCAGGATACGAAAAAAGATAAATTAACAAAAATTGTTTTCCCAAAAAAGATCTAGAATTTCGTTAAGAATCACTTCTTGATAGGACGCGTAGTTTTTGTTTTATTCGTGAAAAATAACGTTGAAAAAAAATGTGTGGAAAAACGACGAAAGTTACGAGAAAAAAAATTCAAAAAAACATGTTTACAAATGTCTGTCGGTAATCGAGCGCGCAGCGCGAGTGTCACGATGAGAATGTCTACCTCAAAGCCTACAGAGCTTTGAGAAACTTAATCGTTGACTATAATTAATTAAGTAGATAATTCAGAATATGAAGACGCATATAAATACTGCCATCTAAAAGAGATCTTTTTTATGAAGTTTTTTTCAAGCATTCTAAATGCAAAGAATAAATATCTGAGCGCGAGATTGAACCGTCGCGCACCCTCGGCGCGCTCAAACTTGAGAGCCAAGCGAACTGCGCGCATAGCGCGCGATTAGAATGTGCCCGCGAAGCGGGCAGATTTTTCTTATAAAAAAAATTTAATTAATTATTATGTGATTTGGCGAAGAATGTAGTCTTTTAACAGAACTATTATTAATTAAAGAATCCAGTGAAAATTTGATAATATCATAAAAACGTCATAAAATTAAGGTGTAAACGTGACAGTAGCACAACTATTGAAAAGATGTTTATAATATAATGTAAACTGGATTTAAAATGAGCGGTCAAATTGGGAATTATGTGATGCTCAAGTTAAACAAATGACAAAATGAAAAGATGATAAACTGACAATATATCAAAACGACAAAATGACTAGTCCAAAAAGCAACAAAAATACTAAATGACAAAAGTACACAAAAACAAAATGACAAAATAGTAAATCGACAAAATGACTGAATGACATAAAGACAAAGTTTTTAAAAAACTGCAAATTATCAAAATGGCACCATGCCAAAATGACAAATCGACAGAACAACAAAACCATCAAATGAAAGAATGACAAAATGACAAGATGAAAAAATGTAAAAGTGACATAACGAGAAAAATTAAAAAAGCGTCCTCCATGTGGAAGCAAAATTACCAAAATATATTGTGTGGTATTGCCATTTTGTCATATTTTCAATTTGTTATTTTGCTATATGCCGTTTTCTCATTTTGCAATTTGTCATTTTGCAATTTTGTAATTTTATTGTTTTGTCATTCTGACAATTTGCCGATTTGTCTTTTTTACATTTTGTCGATATTGTCGATTTTCCGTTTTTTTATATTGTCATTTTCCTGTTTTGTCATTTTGTAAGATTGTTTTGGGGTTATTTTGCCATATTTAAGCACGCACCCGAGGTTGGGCGATAGGGTGATCGTCCCCACCAAGAGTCTTGAATTGCACATAGTATCACCAAATATAACCCATACACGCAGCTATTACAAAGTAGACCCTTCATAACTTTTCGAATTGCGCCCACAAAATTCAGTTTCTGGATCGGCTCGCGGTCAAATTGCGATTTTTGCATTTTTTCGTTTTGTCACTTTGTGATTTTGTGGTTTTGACATTTCGTCGAATTGTTATTTTTTCACCTTGGCCTTTTGTCATTTTCCTAATTTTTTGTTTCGTCATTTTGTAATTTTGACATTTTTTTCATATTTTCATTTTTTATTCTTTTACTTTGTCACTTTTTTATTTTGTATTTTTTTTTGCTGTATTGTGAATTGTATACTATTGTCATTTTGTCATTGTGTCTTTCTTTCAATTTTTCATTCTGTCATTTTTTTATTTTTACAATTTATAATTTTGATATTATGTCGTTTTATCATTTATTTGCTTTGTTATTTTCTCGTTTTGTGATTTTATCTCATGAATGAGATCTACTGCGAAACATGAAATGTTTCGCAAAAGGCAGCGTCCTGTAGTTTCTTTGTTCCCTCTAATGGCTCGTTCAGCAATAAGTGAACTATATCTTACGAGGAAGAAATAACCTGTTTAGAACAAAATGAATGGACAAGAGCTATGCATGAAGGAGTTTCATCATTGAGGGAGCACGATACGTAGAAACTTGCTAAACTGCCCTTTGATAGAAGAACAATAACATGCAAAGGGATTTTTCAGATTGAAAATCTGCCCGCTACACCGGCACATTCTCATCGCGCCCGGCTAGTCGCTCCGCTAGCAAGTTGGAGCGCGCCTAGGGCGCGCTCAAACTGAATAAAGTATTTACCTCGCGCTGCGCGGTCGGTGTTCGTACTGATTGATCTTTTGTTAAAACTCCTTCGGCTTTAGCGAACTTTTTTACGTTATGTTCAACACTATTGTATAAAACGTTATATTTAATTTATTTATGTACCTCAGTCTGGAATAGCTTATTCATATATTCGCAAAATAAATTACAAATTTTATTTATCATGATTAATATTTTTCCTTTTCTTGCATTAAATTTTATTTTCAGCTGCCCAAAAAAAGTAATAATTTAAAAAAATTTATATTATTATTTTTTTTATTATTGAAAATGTGTAATGTAATTGAAACAGGCGTATTTTTATTGTCTTGTTTTTATCTTTTAAAAAAGTGGACATCCTATTAAAATTGTTATTAAACTTGTCCAAAAATGGAATTTGTCATTTTTCATTATTTTTTTTGTGCGATCAAAATTTGATTTTTCGATTTTTCAAGAAAATTAAAAAATTTGTTAGGGCTCATTCACAAATCACGTGATACGTTTAAGAGATGGGGAGGGGCGGGATGTCTTTAAAAGTATCATTCGCCATGTTAATCTTGTAGGGTGTTCAAAAATTATAGTTTTTCTTCCTTTAACTTTTTTTCACATCTTGCGTTGCTTGGCTTAAAATTTTCATTTTCGGCTTTTTTACACTCTCATCCTAATGAGAAGGTATGGGTTTTATTTAAAATTGTCTGTTTGCATCAAATCTCCACGATTTGAGACTCCCTGAGTCAGAAAAATACGATTTGTATGAAGGTGTCTGTCTGACCGTAGTCTGTGGGTGCAGTGATCCCAGATCTGAAACGAGACGTGGTCCAATACTATGACACGTCTACGTCCGTGTGAATATGGTAGGAGACGATATAAATGCCTGGGTTGCGCGCGCCTAAGCTCTTAGTTAAAGGTAACTTTTTATAATAATTTGTTAATTAAATTCGAAGTAATTGCTCAATAAATCATTTTTAATGATATAATTAAATTATATTTTGATTGGGGGTGCAAATGTTTGGTTAAAAATTAATCTGTTTTAGTTGGTTGGCGTTTACTTTTCAATTGAAAATTTTTCTATATTGTTGAAAATTCAACTGTTTTATCAAAATTACCTGTTTTTGGCTTTATTTCAGATTTAAATATTTCTTGAAAATTTATCTTTTTTGGTTTTTTATTTTTTTTTCTGGATTTACATTTTATATTTCTTTAATTTTGCACATTTGGTATTGAAATTTCTTGACTTTCAATATGTATATGTGTGTGTATTTGTATGCATGTATTTATATGTATATATATATTTTTTAACGACTGTCGGGTATGACGTAGTTGTCAATCGACCCTTATATTCTCTTGTGTTTTCTGTAACAGTTTCGTGGTACCTCTTGAAGAGGCCTATCGTACATATACTCGGTTGGGGAAAAAGCCAAATAGAAAATTTTAAATTTTGTATAAATGCACTTTCTTAAAACTGTGCTTCGATATGCAGTTACTAGGGAATCCGGAAACGTACACGGTAAAAAAATTGAGCTGTGACAGGGATATTATTCCTTATTATAGCCAAACATTAGGCTGAAAACGAACGAAGGAATTTAGAAAGATACCTGGATCA
>NC_046657.1:90365965-90368174 GCF_010883055.1 Belonocnema kinseyi
CTAGGAGACATGAACGGTTGGGTGGGCATCCAAAATCAGGATACAGAAAGAGTATTAGGTAATTTTGGGGATCTAAGAACAAACTATAACGGAGATAAATTAATTATTCTATGCTTAGAAAGGGCTCTGTTTATTACAAATACTTGGTTTAGGCATAAAATGATCCACATGTACACCTGGTCTAAAGGAAATAGCCGCAGTATAATTGACTTTGTAGTGGCGGATGAAAGAGTAAGAGAGTTAGTCAAAGATACAAGAGTCATGAGGGGTCCTGAATGGAATACTGATCATTACCTTCTAATCTCAAAAATCAACTTAGGTCGGGGATGGAGAAAAAAGAGATCCAAGAAAGCAAAACAAACGCGAATCAAAATTGAAAACCTACAGAAACCGGATGTGCGAATAGATTTCCAAAATAAGATAATTGAAAGCATAGATAGGGCAACATGAGAGGACCGTATAAAAAACAAAGATATAGAGGGTGCCTGGACAATGTTACGGGATATCCTTGTTAGATGTACGATCGCAGTGTGTGGTACCGCAATTGTAGAAAGAATGTCTGGTGATGCGTGGTGGAATGATGAAATTCAGGCTGCCCAAAAAGCAAAAAGAGAAGCGTCCAAGAGAACTTTGAACGTCGCAGGTCTTACTAATGAAGAAAGAAATAGACGTAGAAATGATTATAGACGCGAAAATAGAATACTTAAACGATTAGTTAAACAAAGCAAAGATACAATTAGAGCAGAAGAAGAGATAAAAACACAAAATGACTTTGAAGGAAGCAGGAAACTACTTTATAAAAAAATGAAAGGAAACAAAAGTACAGAAATTGTCAACATGAGAAATAGTAGGGGGAAATGGTATATAATGCAGACGGAATACTAGAGGCTTTCAGAGACTATTTTAGGAGACAATTCGGAGATGAAGCTATAGGACACCATAACTGCGATGTTGAACACGATGCGATGGAAAACTCAATTGAGAAAATCTGTGTCACTGAGGTTAGGGATATAATTAAGAACTTGAAAAACGGTAAGGCTGCCGGGGTAGACGGTATTAACGCTGAAGTGCTTAAACAGGGTGGCGCTTGCATGCCACATAGACTGTGCGAATTGATAAATTTATTCTTCGAGATGGGAGACGTCCCAGAAGATTGGAAAAAAGCGATTATCGTACCAATATACAAGAGAAAGGGAGATAAAAGCGAGTGCAATAATTACAGAGGGATTAGCTTATTAAGCACCGTAAGTAAAATATATTCAAAAATACTTATTCGTAGAGTAATGATAATAACAGAAGCAAAGATTTGGGAAGTTCAAAGTGGGTTTATGCCAGGAAGGTCATGTACAGATCAAATATTTAGCTTAAGGAAAATAACAGAAAAAAGTTTGAGAGTAGGAAAAAAAGTTTTCTGTGCATTTGTTGACCTAGAGAAAGCTTTTGACAAGGTAGATAGAAGTAAACTTTGGGAAGTCCTGAAAGAGTAAGGAGTCAATGGATGGATCCTACAAGCTATAAAAACAATATACACAGGTAGCAAAGCGAGTGTAAGAGTGAATGGGAAACTGAGTGACTGTTTCGATATTATTCAAGGAGTTAGCCAAGGACGCGTTATGTCTTCATGGTTATTTATATTATTTATGGACAAGTGTTTAGGAATGGCTCTCTTCGACGAAGAGGGTGTGGATCTCCAAACAGTAAGGGTGCGTGGGTTAGCGTTCGCAGATGATAAGGTTGTTATGGCAGAGTCTATCGAAGACTTACAAAGAATGTTGAATAAACTAGATGCAAGCATGGAGAGTATGAGCCTCAAAATTAACGCAAGTAAAACAAAAACTATGGTGTTCGAAGGAAAGAGTGAGAAAACACTATGAAATATTTTATTAAATGATGAGAGAATTAAACAAGTTGATAAGTTCGTAGACCTTGGTAGCTTATTTACGAGGGACGGGAAGATAGATGAGGAATTAGACAGACGAATAAATGAAGGTAAGAAGGTTATTGGTAGAGCAGGTTCCCTTATCAGAAGTAAAAATATATCAAATAAAGCTAAAAGGGCAATACATAATTCCATATTTGTACCGACAGTACTATACGGTAGCGACATATGGACTTATCAAGAAAAAGATAAGAGTAAAATTAACGCAATTGACATGAGATTCATGCGCATAATATGCGGGAAGACCCTGATGGACAAAGTAAGTAACGA
>NC_046657.1:90368274-90389857 GCF_010883055.1 Belonocnema kinseyi
ATAAAAGAAGCTAGAGAAGTATGCCAGGACAGGAAAGTATGGCGGCAAATAGTTAATAAAAAGAGTGTTAGTAGATTGAATGACGCCTGAAACAAAAGACCTTGGTCACTAATGGACCCAAGTGGGGAACCTTACGTAACACCTTCGTGAGGTTCTTCGCTTGGGGTGATTGCTAGAGAGATTGATCAGCAACCTGGGTCGGAGCAGTGTTGCGGAACGGACGTGTTATTTACTTAAATAGCACGAGAATTCTGGATCAATCTGAAAAATCTCTATACCTTCCACACACTACTCCTTTCGCCTACCGAGTGAGTCACGCCTACCTCGAAAGGGAAATGGCTTAATGGTGTAATAATAATAATAATAATAATAATAATAATAATAATAATAATATTAATGCAAATTTTAGCAATACAATTTTTGTTTAGAATTTAAAAAATTGATTAAAATAAGAAAACTTGCTTTAAAATCCAAATTTTTGAAAAGTAAACGGCCCTTTTTTGGTAATTTAACAGAACAGTAAAACTTGTTGCTACGTGGAACTGCAGTTCATGTATACAATTATACATGTATAATGTATCAAAGTTAAAAATCTAAATTTTGCTGTTTGAAAGTAATCTTTTTATAGATTATGCTTGACTTCGAAAATTTTATGAATATTTTATGCTCCTCAATTATTGATTATATCATGGCAGACAAGACGCAGTTTATATAAATATAAAAATATGGTTCCTATTTAAAGGTTTGTTAATTATATTTATAATATTCATGATTAATATATTTATATAATTTATAATAAAATTCCAAAGCGAAGAAATACCTTTAAAATTATTATTAACCTCTCCTTTGAGAGCGGAGGGGAAAGGGTAATTGCCCCCCACCCCCCAGCCCTTCTCTGGATCCGCACTCTGAATAAACCAACGAAACGCATTTCTTAGGATCCAGTACTTTCATTGGTAGTGTGTGGCTGTGTGTATACATGTAATGCAAACAAACCCATCATGAGGGGATAAAGCTCATTTTAAATTCATTAGTTGAAGCCTCGGCAATAATAATAGTGGTACTTACAAAAAGCACGGAATTCATCGAAAAATTGTAATTTGTTTTTTTTTCAAACGTTAAATACGAATAAAAGAGATTAAATTTCACATCAAAATATAATGAACAATAATGTTTTAAAAGTTCCAATCGACTTTACTTATATGCGTTTGTGAATACTGCATATATAAAGTGTAATTTTTAATTTCTATTTATTTTACCTTTTTAATCTATTTATATTATTCACATACAAGTTGAATTAAGGTTTAAAAATAGCTAGATCGTTTTAAATTACATTTTGAACTTGAAAGCTTAATTATTAGGAAGAAAATCTTTTCGTCAATAAGTGTAAACACTATTTAAAAAGTGAAGGTGGCTCCACCTTGAAATTAATTTAACCGAGGAGCGACGAAATGCTACGAAATGCCGCGAATCGGTTGTGATGTCACTTCTGTCAAAGATCAGGCAACGACAGTATCTCTGCTGCTAACAACTGTTTACAATCTTTACACTTACGGGAATTACAATTTAATTATCTATACTTGTTGGGAATCAAGCGTATATTTTGTTTGCGTATAATAAGCATACATTTTTCTAAGAAAAGGTATTTATGAAACAATCTATAATTTTATTCTCTTGATCATACCAAATAAGAATTAAAAGTTTAATATGATCTGTAAGTTTGCCAATAAATTGTGTATCATGTTTTTATTTACAGAATCGGTACTTATGTAATCGGTTGATGATGTCTCAAAAACAGAAAGTCATCGATCTCTACAAAACAGTACGTAAACAATTAAAATAGTTACTATATTTGTAAATTTAAAATAAAAGTGTTATTTATTTAAAGTGCCCTTTTAATTCCAGCTACTTTTCATGGGAAGGGATTACCCAAAAGGTTACGACTTCTTTAGAACAAATTTGAGAAAAGTGTTTCGCAAAAACAAAGACGAACAGAATTCAGAAAAAATAGACAAAATGCTGGCGCACGGAGAATACGTCAAAAAGGAACTGGAGACACTTTATATGCTGAAAAAATATAGGACCCTAAAAAGAAGATACTATGATTCCTAAACATAGCACCAGAATTAATGTAATAAACAAATGTAAATAGATATTTTTGTACCCTAAAGTTATATACGTTTTCTTCAGAAATTGATTTTTTTTAGGAGTGTAATTAATTATGAGTTTCAATGAAACATATATATAAAACGCAATTGTAATACCATTACAATTGTGTTTTAAATCTGAAAAATATACAATAGGGCGTATCGAATAAAAATTTGTTTGCGCGAAGTTCGAATAACAATTAAAACTTTCTTCAGGGTATCAAACACACTTGCCTAAAGTTTCATAATAAAAAAAAAATTCTTCTGGCTCCGCATCGTAGTCATACATAAAAATCTCAAAAAACGAAGCATTTCTTCAAATTTGAATAGCAGAAAATTTTTTCAGGTTTAAAATATCAATAAGAATAGTTCAAAGTAAGCTGATTTATACCTATATGGTAATAATTCCGTTTAAATATTTTTTGACTATTTAACCATATAATGTGTGATATAAATGAATGGGTATTTATTTCCAATATGTTGCAACAATAATATATAAGGAATATTAACATTAAAATAATTTTTATTAACTTCGAATTACAAGAAAATATTTTTAAGTGATACATTACTCTTTATTTGACCATAAAATTAATTTGAAATATTTTCTTGTAATTCAAAGTCAATACAAATCATTTTAATGTCGACACTCATTATATATTATTGTTACAACATATTGCAAATTCATTCCCATTAATGTATATCACACATTGTATATGGTCAAATAGTCGAGAAATTAGCATGGCTCTAAGAAAATAGCGAAAAAGTCTACTACTTTTTTCGATTTTTTCAAACTTCAGGAGGGTAAAAACTATTTTAACGGAATCATCCCTATTCGGATTTAACTCTGCTTGTTGTGAATTATTTTTATTGAAAATTTAAATTTTAAAAAAAGGTTTGCTGCTCAAATTTGAAGAAGTGCTTCATTTTTTGAGGTTTTTAACTATATCTACGATGTGGCGACAGAAGGAATTTTTCTGATAGAACTTTAGTGGAGATTTTTTGACTGCCAAAAGAAAGTTGTCATTACTATTAGAACTTTGTGCAAACTTTTTTTTTCTTCCATACGCCCTAATATACAACCAATTATAATTGTTTAACAGGTTTTAGTTTAGTTTAACGAATAAAAGCCATTAAAAATATGACTTGCTCCTGAGAAAACAAATACTAGAAAAAACCAGGGTGGCCGTTTTAATTGACGAAATAAATTCCTAGTTTTTTCCGGGTTCGCAAACATTTTTCACGGTCAATGAAATTAAAAAAATAGAACACTAAAGCTACAAAATTTTCCACTTGAGGTCATTAAAACTGAGCTTTAAATTAAAGCACTCAAAGTTGAACTGTTAAATTTTGAACTTTTAAAATTGAAATTTAAGTTTTTAATTAAGAAATTTTGTGTTCAAATGCTCAATAATTTACGCGTATAAAATTGAAGGTACTAACATTTTTCAATATAAAAAAATATAAATCCACGTTATCGTTATCAATGCTCTAAATTAAAAAATCAATCAATCAACTTTAAAATTTCCAAAATTATATAATTTTAAGGAATTTTAAGCTAGAAACATCCAATATTGAAAAATTGAACAAATTTTAACTGAACACTTCTTAAATTAGAAATTCAATTATTTTCTTCTTAAATAGTTTAAACATCCTTGGAAAGCTTCAACATTTTATTTCAAAGTCTTGAGAAATCTGGAAGTTATTTAAAATTATTTTGGAAATTTTTTCAGAACTTATAAATACCTGTCAAATGAATTTTTATTGTTTGTATGCGAAATTTGAGTAATTTTGAGAGATATGTAGAAGTTGTGAAAAGATTCAAACTTAATGTAAAACTTGAAATGATAGCCTAATATAAAACAAAATGTAGATTTTCGCAGATTCTGATTCTTTTAAAAAATTATAAAAGGCTTCAAAAGAATAAAAACATTTTCCTAAGATTTCTAGGAAAATCAAAAATAAATTTTCATTTTGAAAAAATATTTTAAGAGAATATTTAAAAAGTTTTTCAAAGATTTAAAAAAAAATTTCAAAAAAGATTCTAGAAGATTTTAGGAAAACATTCTAAAATTTTAAAATTTCACTTACAAATGAAGCATTTTTCAAATACAACAATTAAAATTGTAACGTTCAAAGTTTAAAGGCGCTTCCAAATTTCAACGATTCCAGGTTTTCGATGTCAAACAATTTGGTTAAAGATTCTTTACTTTAGAATATTTGGTTTCAATTTACTTGTCTTAAATAAAAATTAAAGTATTGCTAAATATTCAACCATTTTTTTTATTTAATTAAAAATGTCAAATTGAATGGGTTAAAAATTTAATATTTTAGACTGAAACAATATTTTAAATTTAATAAAATTCTTTAATTAAGAATATATTATTATCAAGTGATTTGTAAGTCGAAAATAGTTTATAAACTTTCAGTCACATGTTCACATTTGTTTAATGACTAAGACTTTCAAATTGAAACCGTTTTTACGTTAAAATCTGAAAGTTCTTACATTTTGAATTGGTTTAAAATCGTTTTTGTTCACTATTTATTACTTAAAGTGCAGATAAATTTAAAAAATTGATTTATTTATTAAATAAAAATTTTTTTTGTCCAAAATTTCCAACATAAAAGGCTTTCATTTTTTATTCGTTCAAGTCTTTCAGAAAGCATTTAAAAATTTTTTAAATTAAAAATATAAGCTTAGAAATAAAGATTTTTAATGGAAAATTTTTGAATTAAAAAAAATGTTCAATTACGCATTGTAAGCTAAATAATAGCATAATTGAAAAAGAATTCCACTAATTATTTAAAAACTGTTCAAATCGAACGTGGGTAGATTTTTCTTCTACAAATTTATAAAATTCCAGGTAAAAAATGCACTGTCATTTCCCGGTTCAGTGGTCACCCTGAAAACACATACAATATGAAGATAAGTAATTTTGACCACTATTTATCGATACATATTCTAAATATATAAAATGAATTTTTTCTTCCACTCGAAAAAATGAATTTAAAAATCATAATGACAACCTGGATATGGACCATTTGGTTTTTGCGACATAACACAGAAAATAAAAAAAGTTCACCTTCCTAAAACTGCAAATAATGACCACATACCTATACCATTTTAATTAACTTTTCCATCACGCAGTATAGAAATAATGATATTTTTAGCCCTTATTCAGTTTTCATTCTCATATTCGCATCATTTCTAAAATTGGTTTTTTTTTCATGTTTAAATGTTCTAATTTTCTTTTAATGTTCTCACATAGTTAATGTAAAGTTTTTGGGGAACACATACTTCTATAATTTTATCAAAAGTTTTTATTTGAAACCCTATTGCAGGAAATGTCTTTTATTTTATCATTGTCATTTGATGGTCAAAATGATGTTATCGATCTTTCAAAACTGAAGTGCCAACTTAACAAATTTTAATATATTTCAAACATTCTTTTTGGAGTCGTTTGATAGGTTTTTAGAAAAATTTTGGCCGTTTGATATTCAAAATCGTAGACGACATACAAATTCCAAAAAAAATATCAATCAAGAGTTCCTAAGCCCTTCGCAGTGTGAACTTGGCGGTTCTAGGAAGGTTTTGCTAATTTTTAGAAAAACAGAATAGGGTAGGATTAAATATTCGAAAAGTAGTGTTTTATTTGATCTCTTTGTAAGAAAA
The DNA here is from genome assembly GCF_010883055.1 of Belonocnema kinseyi. Lineage (NCBI taxonomy): Eukaryota > Metazoa > Arthropoda > Insecta > Hymenoptera > Cynipidae > Belonocnema > Belonocnema kinseyi. Next base: position 90,374,092 of record NC_046657.1, read on the forward strand.
TAGGAATGCACAAAGGTCGAATTCAAAATAAAATACACAAATATTTATTGATTGGAGATAAAGTTCAAAACTCAACTTGAGATGGTATAACTTTGCTTTTGGGCAAGTTCTTCAGCCTTTTCGACTATCACCAGAATCAACCTGTAAAAATAAGTTTAAAACAAATATAAGCAAATTTCAGATTCAGTTAAAAATTAAATAGAAAAGTAAGTATCATCAGTTAGATACATTGATACATTGATACATCACAAGCAATCATTGGATTGGCTCTAATATTCTTCATCATGATAAATATTTCAAATTTTAATCAAATCAAAATCACGTCGAATAAACACATAAATTACCTGTGTGAGAGCAACTGCCGTACACGTTTCTAAACTGGTGAGTTCTTCCCAGACCAGCTTTGCCTTTCATAATACAGTATAAGAAATTCCCATATCTCTACAAAGGACTGACAAATCAAAGGATAACCTGAAAAAAAGCATTCAATATTTAATGTAGCAATCACGATAAGAGATACAATATTCTAATTGAAGAATTTGCATTCTCAGAGTCAACTGTCAGCCTATGAACAAAAACAACCATGTGTATTTGCCCTCAGGTGAAGAAATTCTAGCATCATTGAAATTAAGGAGGGACATGCAATGAGTAAAATCCGAGATTTTTTAATGCACTTTAAGTATGTTAAACTTTTATTAATTCCGAGTCACTGCAAAATACAAGAAATTTTTCCCAGCTAGTGTAGAAAATATAAATTTTTATTTCATGTTGCCTTCCGCTTACTTTCAGAACTGTATATTAGAATTTAGGTCTATAGCTTACTTTATTTCAGTCGAGAAATGCTGATTTAAGATAGGCACTTTATTCAGAAAAATTCTGTATACTTGAATTTATCTGCTTTCTTAAGGGCATGTGATAATACAGTTTCCCCGGCTTTTTTCCACAAAAATGAAAATTTTTTAGTACTGAATTCGAAGATGCTATAAAATATCATAACCGGGGTCCCTGGACTCTTTTTTGAGGAATAATAACAAAAAAATTTTATTGTGCTAAATAAAAATTGTATGCATATGCATTATTTTGAGGTTACGTCGTTTTTCATCTCTGCCTTTCCGATAATCTGGAAATTATTTATGAAATAAACTTTTTTGATTGCCTGCAAACAAGGTTAGTTCCGGGAGATTAGTTACTATGTTTATTTGTAAGTCCAAAGTTTTCGGCCAAAAATATTGTGTAGTTTGGAAGTAACGCTCGGGTGAATTCTAATACACATAATCTCGATATATACACGCACGTTAGCAACATAAAAAATTTTTGGATGAAAAAACACAAAAAAATGTGTGGGGACGTCCGCTAGCATGTTCGCTATCATTTCCTAAATTTTTAAGACAAAATATTTATTATTCTAGAAAAGAAGCCAGGGGAACCTAAAACTGGTAAAATCGACCATTTTCTAAGTATCACATGCCCTTAATTAAAGTCAAATCTGAAATTAGGTCGAATATCAACATTTGTTTTTACTGTGTATAATAATTAATTTTAAAGTAGTGTAATTCTACTTGTTAACAAAAATTGAGGTGTAATTTGAGAACGTTGCATAAGGATGCCAATTTGGCGGGGAACCACCTCAATGAATATTTTTAATGCCGACAGAGTTAATAAAATAACACATCAAAAATGAAGTCAAATTACTTTCAACTTCTCTTGAGTTGCGAAACCTAACTACAATTTTGTTGTGTTCATGTTCATTCATTTTGGAATCAGTAAAGGTTATCTCTGCAAAATTTGTTGCTGATACAATGAGAAATATGTTATTTTTTTATAGAAATTGAACTTCATTTGCAATCAGAAGCGCAATATACGCAGCTCTAATTTTTAATAGTGAAGAGCCATTCAAGCCCTTCGATTTTTTTTAAACAATCTACTGAATATGCATACAATTTCGCTACTTTATTATAAATTTTTTTTTCAGTTGTACCCTTTAAAGACACGGAAAATAAGCAGCTTTTTCACGAATATGGGGACATATGTTCTATTACGTGAAAATAATGTGGATACTATATTAAACTCAATTAAAAAAGCTTCAAATTTCTCAAATTTTAAGTAAAACTATTGCATTTCCAACAAAATAAATCAATTATTAACCAAATAGTTAAATTTTTAACTAAACAATAGAAACTTACAACTAAAAACGGAATAGTTACATTTTTAATTAAACCATTAACTTTGAACGAACAAAAAACATAATTTTCAACAAAATAGTTTCATTTTTCACCAGTGATACATTTTTTAATAAAATGATGAATATACAACTAAAAAAGATCAATTTTCAACTAAATAGGTAGTTGAATTTCGAACTAAACAAAAATAAATTTAAAACCCAAAATTTAATAGGAAAATATTCACAGGGTGGCCGTTTTAATCGAAGAAAAAAATTCTCGGTCATTTTACGGGTTTTTCCCGGTTCGCAAACATTTTTCACGGCCAATGAAATTTAAAAAATCGAACTCAATTCAATTGATAATTTTTAATGAAATGCACATAAACTTCAAAATTTATAAATTTTATAAATTATACATTTCAAAGATTCAGATTAAATTCCAAAAATATAAATCCACGTTAACATTTTCAATACTCTAAATTAAAAAATCAAACAATGAATTTTAAAAATGTTCAAAATTATATTTTTTAAAGTAATTTTAAGCTAGATAAATTAAAAAATTAAAAATAAAATTTGTTTAACTTAACAATTTTTCAAATTATAAGTTATATTATTTTCATTTTAAATAATTTAACCATCCTTCAAAAACTTAAAAATTTTATTTCAAAGTATTGAGAAATCTAGAGAAGTGGTTTTATATTTTTCCAAATTTAAAATTATTGTTCGAATTTTTTCGAAACGTTTAAATATATTTTTAAATTAATTGAATCTTTCCTATAACTTTTAGAAAATCCTGCAAATTAAAAAAAAACCATTAAACTTTGAATTTATAAATAACAATAGGAACACTTATTATTTGTAGAAAAAGTTAAAGTAATTTTCAGAAATATTTAGAAGTTTTAAAAATATCAAAATTAAATTTAGAACTTGAAATGATTTTAAATCATTTATAAAAAGTTTGTAACCCGAAAAAATTGGGTTAATCGTATCAAAATTTCGGTGCAAATACCCACAGCCAAATTTAAAACAAAATGCAGATTTTTGCAGATTTCAACCAAAAAATTTAGAAACTTTTTAAGGATTGTGAAAGGCTTAAAAATAATAAAAACATTTTCTTAAGATTCCTAGGGAAATTGAGCATGATCTGTCATTTTCAAAAATTATTGTAACAGAAACTTTAAAAATATTTAAAGAGATTTCCAAAATGATCAAAACCGAACCTGGAAGATTTTAAGGATTTTTCTTTAGTTTGCAGGATCTTCCAAAAGTTTTGGGAACAATTCGGTTAATTTTAAAATTTATTTAGAAGTTCTAAACAAAAATGTTAACACATTTCTTTTCAATTACTTGAAGGCATTTCAAGTTTTTAATTAATTTTGAATCTTTTTAAAACTACGAAATATCTCTTGAAATTACTCAAATTTTGTTTATAAATAATAAACAGTGAAATTTTTAATGGCTAATAAAACTAATAAAAATAATATAGTTATTTATTTATTCAATTTAATATAAAAAATAATATGAAGGAAGACCTAAAACTATGAATTAAAAATATTTTATTGATGAATCATTAAAATTTTTATTTAAAAATAATATTATCGGAATAAATGATATTATATTAATCTTAATTCGTATTAAGACTTTCGAATTCCAACTGTTGCAATCTGGAAATTCTCAAATTTTGAACAGATTTAGAATCGTTCTGTCAAATCAATTATTGTTCAGTTTTTTATACTTTCATTGTTTACAAAACTGTTGAAATCAAACTTGGGCAATTTTTTCTTCTTAAAATTCGTAATATTCCCGGTCAAGAAATAAATTCACTGTCATTTCCCGGTCTCAGAAAATTCCCGGTCCAGCAGCCACCCTGTATTCAATTTAAAAAATGTATTTTCGACCAAATGTAAGAATTTGCAACTAAAATGATGAAATATTCAACTCGATTAGTTCAATTTCAAGTTCAAAAAATTAATTTGTTACGAAAAAAAAAAAAATAGAAGAATTTTCAACAAAATAGTTACGCCTTCAAACAAAGATATGATTTTTTAATTAAAGTACTGAATCTTCATTCTAAAAAGGAATTTGTAACCAAAAGAGTAGTCGCCCAGAGTAACCGAGTAGTAGTTGAATTTTCAACAAAAAAGATGTATTTTCAACAAAGATTGATTTTTTTACCAAATAGACGGAATTTCAACTAAAAAAGATAAATTTTCAACCAAAAATCTAACAATTAAATTATTACTTAAAAAAAATTACTTTCAACCAAAAGCATTTCTCAGGCAAAAGAAAAAAAAAATGTTAGCCAAACTTTTGAATTTTCAACAAAATACATGACTTTCGAACCAAATAATTCAACTCTCCTTTCAAAAAATGAATTGCCAAAAGAGGAAATTTTAACAATATAGTTAAATCCAGTAAGCTAAAGCTATTTTTATAAAGAAAAAAGATTGTTATTCAATTTTATTTACAATTTTAAACAAATTTAAGCATGGTTTCGAGAAAATTCCCTTACATTTCCAGGTTTATGAAAATTCCTCTTTAAATATTTTAGATAATGAATGTTTCTAAGCAAAAGTTCTGGATTTAAATTTACCTCAATGTTGTCGAGGTCTTGTAACATCTTGGACGATAACGACGAGCTGAGCTTTCTTTTGCTCAACGAATATCGTTGGAGCGTTGGCTCCATTGCGGATATAATTTGGCCTCTTCGCGGACGCATCTTCTTTTTTGCAGTGGACTCAGGTCTGTATTTATCCAAAATTTTAAACATAGTGGATAGTGGCGTGTCGATGAATTTCGTGATCCAGTTAATTCGAGGAAGGACCTTCGATCTCTTTGACAGAACAGCTTTCTCTGGATGCGGACAATCAACTCAAGTAACGCTCAGGCTGAACGGCCTCGCCTGAACATTGGTTCCTCTGCTTTTTTGTTCCACTTTTTTCACAGCTATGGGAGCAGCTGCTACTTTCTTTCCGATCTTAATCTTCGGCTAAAATGAAAAGAAAAGTATGATAAAATGATGTCTGAAAGAGCCCCACAGAAAATGTACGTGGAAAGGCCTTTTGGTGAAACTAAGTGAAAGTTCAGGTTTCCGATGCTTCCAGGGATTCGAACGAAATTAAGGGGCACTTTTGGATATTTTCCAATTATTACGATACATTTAAAACAATTTGCCTAAAAACTAAGCTTAGTCTAGAAAATTATAAAAACATAATGAGCCTACGAAGGCACAATGTCAAAATTATGTGTTAATCGTATTTTATATAAAAAAAGAACGAAAAGGAACGTAACGAAACTTTCGTTACGTTTTTTTTTTGTTTCTTTCCACATAAAACTTTGACAAAACATAATTTTCACAATCAGCCTCCGTAGTTGCATTATTTTTTAGTGACTTTTCATACTTAGCATTATTTTCAGGTAAATTATTTAGAATTTTAGGGAATAATTGGAAAATATCTGAAAATGCCCATTAATTTCGTTCGAATCCCTGGATGCTTTACATGATTTACACTTCAAAGGTATCATAATAAGACAATTTCACCAACAGGGTGCCTACACAAATTATTCAAATACTTCGCATTATCTAAAACTATCAATTCGAAATATATATAGTTTTTGCGAGTTTATTATAAATGATGTTTTTTCAGTTTCTAATCATTTAATTCAGCGACGAACCCCCGATTAATTCAATAATTAAATAATACTGAAAACATAACATTTCTTTCATGCATTTTTCTCTGAAGTACTAAACAGTTCAATTTCAAACAAAATAGATCAATTTTCAACCAAGAAGTTGCATTTTGAACTAAAAATATCAGTATACAATAAGAAATTAAAAACAAATTTTTAACCAAATTGATGAATTTTTAATTTAAATGATGCATCGTCAACTGCAGTACATCAATTTTAAACCAAAAAGATACATTTTTAACAAAAAAGTTCGAACCAAGTTGTTCCATTTTCAACTAAAATGATCAATTTAAAAATAAGATCAGGGATATTTAATTGAAATACTTGTATTTTCAATCAAAAAGATGAATTTTCAACTAAGATGATAAATCTTCACCTTTATTAGTTGAATTTTCAACTTGAGTGATGAATTTTCAACTGGAAGTGGAATTTTCTACGAAAATGATCATTTTTAAAATAAAATCATGAATACGTAACTGTAATACTAAAATTTTCAACCAAAAAGATGAATTTTTCCACAAAAAATTGAATAGTTAAATTTTCAGTTCAAAAACTTAATTTTCTACCAAACTGTTGAAATTTTCACTAAAATTATTAATACTTAACTGGAATCGTTGAATTTTTAACCAAAGAGATGAATGTTCACCCATGAAAATTAATTAGTAACAAAAAGACGAATTTTCAAATAAAAAATATAATTTTGGAAACAAAAAATTGATTAGTTAAATTTTCGGTTAAAAAAAAGTGATTTTCAATTGCACGGAGAGAGATTTCAAGAAAGTAATTCACGGAAGAGCGTGATTTTAGAACTACATTTTTTACGTGATTTAAAGTCTCGAACTCTGTTATCTAAAAGCATATAATTCGAGACCTCAGAGCAAAAGGGCGTAACCTAATGCCTGAAACTTTGAGACCTATGCTTTAAAAGCAAATGTTCCGAGATCTTAGTTCTCGCGCCAAAACGTCATAAAGTCAAGGAGTAGTGCCGTGAATTAATCTCCCGAAATTTCAATACGTGCAGAGATAAATTTTTAACCAAAGTGATGGAATATTCAACTGGAATAATTACCTTTTTAGATTAAAAATAATTTCAAACAAAACATTTTTAAAAATTGCATATTTCAACCAAAAAGATGCATTTACAATTAAAATGATGAATCTTAAACAGCAAGAGGTTAACAAAATAGAAAAATAAAATATCCTCTTGATTAAAAAGTTACATTTATCCTCTCAGTTACATTCTCCTCTGGATTAAAAACAGTTATTTTCATCAAAAGACGACTTTTTTAAATTAATTTTTAACCAATCAAGATTTTTTGGTCAAGAGAGAAAAAATATTGCAAACAAATTGGTAAATATCTAGCAAAATACATACACTTTCAACGAGATACTTTAATTTTTAACTAAAGGCGATCACTTTCAAACAAAAAAAAAACGAATTTTTAACAAAATATTTAAATGCAGTAATATAAAGCTCCTTTTAAACACGAAAAATCATTGTTATCGAATTGTGTAATCCAATTTAAATAAAAAATGAAGCAAGCTCGCGAAAAATTGCCTGAATTAAAAAAAAATTCCCAGGCAATTATGAAGATTTTGCATATAACACACGGCAAAAATAAGTATTGAAAACTTTACTTGACTGTCTGAATTTACTGCCCTAAAAACAAGAGAACGGTAACAACATTTTGGGTTTGTCCTCTGATTCGCAATTGTTTTTCACCTAAATACACTATAAATAATTGTGAATCAGGGGGCAATATTCCAAATGTAGTTACTGCTTGTTTTGCACGGCAGTTTAGGATAGGTTACAGATTTATAAAAAATTCGTATAGCGTTTATTACAAGGTTCAAGGCGACCATCGAAAGATAGAAAAAGTCCGCGAATTATTCCATGACTCCCAAAATATATTTTCCCTATTTTGAAAGTCATGAAATTATTCGCCGATTATTTTTAACTATTTCGCATGATTGCCTTAAACGTTGTCATAAACGATATATCATAATCATTTTTTCTATTATGCCGAAATTGATATTCTTAAAATTCTTTATCAAATACGATTTATACTTTCGGTTCCTTCCGGTGGAATTTTCATGGGCGGTATTCCGCGTACGTCAAATCAGCAGATTGCCCTATCTTATCCTAGCGTGAGCAGTTGAGCTGATTAGAACGGAAGTCGACTCACAAGATTGTCAGAAGGTAGGAGTTTCATAGAAGGAAAAGAGAAGAGGTATAATGGTGTCTTTTAAAAATAATGTTCGTTCTAAATAATATTCTTATGCGGGTATCTTTAACATTTTATGAACCTGCCATTTTAATTTGCTCATTTTTGTAGATTTATATTTTAAACTGTACAATTTTCATACAATTTCATATTATTAGTAACATAATTTCGAGTAAAATTTGTAAGATTCAATATTATTCCATCTTTAACATTTTAAGTTTGATAAACGTTTTGAAAATCGTTTAGCTTTGAAACTGTTAATTCAAATGTTTGAAAATTAAAATTGTTCAGTTTTAAAGGCTTGAATTTGAAAGTATCGAAAAAAGTGTTGTAGCAAGTAAAATGCTTTAATTCTTATGTATAAATAACAACTGAAAAGTTATTGATTCGAAGCGACTTTATATTAAGATAATTTAACATATAATTTTAAAATATCAATTTCAAAATGTTCAATTTTCAATGTTTCTAATTCAAAATTGCTTCTAAATTATATAATTTACAACACTAAAAAATCTATTGATTCATTCTTCAATTTAGAGAATTACAAATAAGGAATCATTCACAAACTACGAAATGCGTTTTTCTTTTGTTTAAATAAAGATGAGAATATCATTTCCTTGAAGTGAACAGTGATACAGCGATATGGAAAAAAGAAAAACGCGTTACGTAGTTTGTGCACAATCCCTAACAACGTGAATTTATATTTTTTAACATGAAATTTTTCAACGGTTCAATTCATAGGAGTTTAAAAACGTATTTTTTTAAATTAATGTCACCTCAACCAACTTATCGACAAAAAATAGCAGAAATAAGGCAGCAAAAAACAGAAGATATTTCTCTCAGATTTTGACCTTTATGCTGGCAATAGTAGACATATGTATTGTCTGTGCCAAGTTTTGGTCAGTAAATTTCAAAGATTTACCAGCTTCTGATTGGCTGGTAATAAATCGACGAGGTTCAGCTCGTCACAGGCTTTTAAAATTGAGTCGTATAATTTAATAATAATAATTTTACGCAGAAAATAAAAATTTATATTTTAATTTAGGTCCAAAAATTCCCGGATCTGCTCATGAATTCCCGACATTTTCTCGGGTACACCCAGCAAAATAATTTATTGGAAACGTTTGAACGTTCTGAACACAAAGTATAAAAGCAATTCGGTTTTAGACACAATTGTTGATTCGATTTCTTTAATATTCTGCAGTCATAAAAAATTGATTTCATTTATAGCTTGTATAGAAACTAAAAAAAGCCTGATTACATCCTCAAAAAATCATCAATCTTCTTTTAGCAAAATGACATTATGATATTGGAATTATTATGAAATGCACTAGTAATAGACTATAATAAATAAGAGTAATAACGATACTTTTGATGAATGAAATTTTTATGAGATTTACAAAGTTTAGAAATTTAAAATCTATACTAAAATTGGCACTTTCGAATAAGGTCAATTAGAAATTCGCAATGAAATAATGAATAGTTATTATACCAAATTTATGCCTATAAAGTGTCTAAATTGATTTATTGGGAATTCAGCAGATAGTTTCAATAAGTGTATTTGAGCTTCCGGAACGAATATGGGCATATAAACTTATTTCGCAGGGAGCGTGAGAAGGCCCCTTGAAGCTTTCAAAAACATTTTCGAATTTTAATTTTTGATGACTATCTAGATGTAGAATTTCATTGCGCATCTTTTTCCCCCGAGGCAAAAAGTTGTAGCTTTTTTACTTTTCCAATTAAATCCAAAAAACTTGCTTTTTTTAATCAATTTTAATTCGTTCTTTACTTTAACTTGTGCTCAGTCCGTTTTTCGTATTTTTCAATAAAATTTTCAAGGAATGTAGTTCGAAATGTCCTTCCACTGATAGAGCAAAAGGAATTTAAAAATTTATCAAAAAAATTGTTAATTTTTTTCCCATGCAAATGTACTTTCTCGATCTTTCGCTTTTTTCAATTCCACGAATTTGAAGCATTGAAAAATTCTCGGAATTGAGAATCGTTGAATTATTTTTTGTTTCACCTTTGTACAATTTGCGTCAAAAATAGAACCATTCTATTGCACATAATATTAAATGAATAAATTATTTTACATTATGCATAATTATTTATTTATGCATAATACTTTGATTTTGCCTCATTACTTGATTCGTTTTTATTTTTGGCGCCGGGGAAATGTATTATGAATCGGATCTGAGACCCCGCTACAGCTTGCGCGCGAGTCGTCTAGCTGCTATAGTATTGAGACGTTAATAATTTCTTAAATATCAATTGGATTGGGCTAAAATTTTCCAGAAAACCTCTTTGTATTGTTCTTAACAACTTTCTTGCTGGAAGGTTTTTGTTGCTCAAAATTCGCTCGATGAACGAAACGCTAGAGAAATCCGATAAGCGCCACGCATCAGAAAAAAATTTACAATTTTTTTTTACAAATTTTTGAACTTTTGTTCTATCAGTCGAAGAACATCTCAAACTACATTCTCTGAAAATGTTATTTAAAAATCCTAAAAATTTACTGATTGAGCACGAGTTGAAGTGAAAAACGAATTAAAAGGCTTTAGTTAGAAAAGTAGAAAAGTCACTACTTTTACCGCGGTGGAAAAAAGATGCGCGACGAAATTCTACATTTAGATAGTCCTTAAAAATTAAAATTAGAAAATATTTCTGAAAGCCTCGAGGGGCCTTTCCACTCCCAGCGAAATAAGTTTATGAGCCCTTCTTCGATCCTCAAAAAAATTTGAGGTTATCCTTTGCTGCAATCCTTATGATGAATGTTATTAAATTTTAAAAAGAAATTAAACAAAACCTTTCCTTTATATAATTCTAAATTGTTTATCTACGCAGTTAAAGAATAAAAAAAATTAACAAAATCATTATAGCTTTCGGAGCAAAAACGATGAAACACATCAATCTTCAACCTTTTATATTTTTGTCACATAAGATATTGATTGAGAAATATATATTTTACAATAAAGTAAATAACATTTACCTTCATTTGCACCATTTTTCTTCACAAAGGTCCAAAGGATTTCTTCAAAATGTATGGAATATAAATAATGTAAAAGGGTTGATCAAGTGGACAAAAGTGGGACAGACTTCACACTGTCACACAGTCCACACAGCAAACATTTGCCTTCATGATTGTGATATGTGAGTCACATATCACAATCACAATTGGGAACTAAATTCTATCGCGCATAACCAAGATGACGGATTAGCGGGAGAATTCAAATTAGTTCACGAATATACGTGATGTTACTAGGGTGGAATGAAGTTATATAAATGTTACAAGATGGCAATATATGTCAAAACCATACTTCTCTCTGCCTTAGGGTTAAAATAATAATTATACTTAAAAAAAACGCAGCGTTAGGTCATCGCTATTTTAGTACCAAATATGAGTCATAGTTAAGTATCTTTATGATATTACGGCGCAATAAGACAAATGTAAAACGCAATAGCTAAGGACTTTGGACTTGCGAATGTTTATATTTCAATCTTATAATGAGTCACATTATGACTCATTTCCTGTAGGCGGAGTAAAATGACCTACTTTACTATTGGATAAACGATCGGAAAATTCTATGACGTCAGCATTTCCATTGGTTTTAACCAAAAAGAGAGGGAATCCCCACCCAAAACGAAGGTAATAAGTTCGCTTGCACAGCGGGAAAACGGCAGATTCTTTGTATCTCGGATCCGCAATTTTTACCTTAAACCTGCGACAATTAACTTAACAAATTTAGATTAAATCTATTCTGAGACTATGTAATAAAAATCAAATCTCAAATAGAAAGCTCAAATTACTTAAACGCGAAGCGCGTCGTCGCGATCGGCTCTCGCCGAATATTATAAACAAATTATCAATATGTAAATCAGAAATTGTGTAACAACCAACTCAATTGTTTGTTAGTGAAATATTTATACGTGAACATAGAGTATAACAATGGAACATTAATAACTTCAATATGCTAACAATATACTTTGAAGTGATAAATTGAGTTTGATTTCAAAACCTTAGTGTTCTCCCGGTCAAAGATATTATAAACGTAGATCAAGTAGATGCGGTACGGGGCGTCGGAGTGGGGAATTATATATATAGGACATCACATTTTCTGCCCTATCGAGGTGCTGCCCTCATCGTACTACGAAGTCGAATTCTTGTTTTTTCATTCTTCGTAAAATATGACGGTAAGGCAGTAGAAAAATTTTTTGAGGTTAGAAAAGTTTGACATGTATGTATCGCTGAATTTTGTCAAATCTGAAGCTTGATCCATGTTTTCGGTACAATCTTTTTTTAATTATAAAAAAAAATTCTCGAAAAATCATATTTTTAATTTAAAAAAAAGTATTATAGAAAGACATTTCAAGATAAACAAGTGCTGAAAGCATTTTTCTTTAACAATTTTTTTTTTAAACTGAAATAATCAAATATTTATACCAAAGAATTCCCCATAGAATTACAGAAAATTTGCTCCAATTACAATTTCGGCGCTCGAACTTGTTGATTTTTTCCTACAGTATTATTAAAAACAAATGTGTATGGAATTTTTTTATATCACAAAGTTAAAGATAATCTCAATTAAAAGTTTAAAAATTCGCTGTACATCCAATTTTTAATCTTGGGTCTTGGCCATTTTTTCTAATCCATTTCAGTGATAGGTAAACTGATTTTCTCTTAGAAAATAAGTGATTAAAATTTGAAAAAATTGGGTAGGCTTTTTTGACATCTAGGTATGTAAAAAAGGTAAACTGCAGAAAATTTAAAAACTATTTATACTCTTTTAAGATACCAATACAATTTACATAACACTAATTGTAAGATTTGCAAATTTTTAGGCCTTCAGTTTAGAACTTGAATTTTAAGGTGAAAATTGCATCATTTTCAGAATACAGCCTTATTGTTTGATTTTTCAGAATTTTTCAAACTTTTTTGAAATTGTTAAAAGGCGATAAAGTTTGAATTTAAAATTTAAAAATGCGAAAATACACCATTTTCCATGTTCATTTGCAATCCAGCGAGTCACTTTCTTTCGCTTCTTTTGAAAGTCGATCCTTTGCTTTCAGTTTTTTTAACTATACCTTGAATTCAACGCATTTCAAATTAAATTTTTGCAGCTGCATTTAGGTTGAATTATACAAAGGTTTTTTGTTTGATATATAAATTAATTAAAACATTTTATTGGTTTTTCACGACTGTAATTTATAACTCTAAAATGGAATAATTGTAGCTCAAACATGAAAAAGTATAGACTGATTTCATATTTGAAGAGATTCTGTCACATATATTGAACTATTAAAACCTCTGACCTTTTTTAAGGTTTTTAAAACAATTTTAAAAACTTTTTTTCAACAATTTTGTTTGTGATTTCTTAATAAAAGAATAAGTTCTATTTAGTCTCCAGAACAGCAATTTAAAAAATATTTAAAGCCTTACTAATTTAGACATTTTAAATTTGTAGTCTTCAGAATATATTGATTGAATAATTTCAAATTTAAAGCTATTTAAATATGTCATCTGAATTTTTGAATGGAGAGTGTTCGATAATTTTAGATTGAAACCTCTTAAATTATTCAGTTACAAATTAAAATCATACAACTTCAAGTTTTATTTATTTTTTGATAATTTGCCCCCCCCCCACAAATTATTATTTTTTTTGTAAGAAAATAACGCCTGATTTTTGTAAAAATTAACAAATATATATTAAAGGTTCACTCAAGGTCATTTTTGTTCAAAAAGCTTGTTCCTGAATAAATTAACTCTTATTGTTTCCGATTTCGTTCTGTCACTCAGGGTAATTTTCTGTAAAAAATATTGATTTACAAAGAATATTTGTCAAACAATAGAATGGATTTCTTCGCTCGAGATGCAAACGTAAATTGTACTATAGTAAAAACAACTGGAAAAATTTAGACGAAAGCCAAATTTGGTAAAAAAACAAACCTTTGTCGACTTATAAATACTAATTTTAATTCCCGAAAGATTTTTAAAAAATCTGTTCGAAACACTTTTATTGCAAATATTTAATTGAAGAAAAATATTTGTTATAAAAATAAAAATAGTACAATTTTTACATACAATTCTTAAAATAAAAAAATCTGTGTGTCAAACCACAATCCAATCCGACTATTCTTTCAAAAGTTATACGATATACAGACAACCACAACCACAATAACGACGACGTAGACGCCAGAGAGACAGACAGATTCCGATGTAAAAACTTGTTTTTCTGACTCAAGGAGCCTCAAAACGTCGAAATTTAATGAAATTCGCGAAAATCATTTTTCGCATAAAACTCTCCTCATTATGGATGAGAATGTAATAAAATAATCATGGGGACTTGAAAAAGTAGCGTTTTTCGCCTATTGACTTTTTTCCATATCAAGCTTTTTTTTGCTTCAAATGTCCATTTTCGTTTGGTTTATTGGATTTTGAAAATCCTTTAACTTTGGTAAGTTTGATTTTATAAAAAAAGTTGTCAGGATAAATTGTTCATATTTTTTTTACCATAAATAGCTGTCGATAAAATTTGCAAATTTGGAAAAAAGTGATCTCAAAAATTTTGAAAAAGCTTCAACTTTTTGGATTTTTATCAAAAAATGGCTGTTTAACGAACTTGATCTTTCTTTTTGGTCCCTCGAACAGTGTGTCAAAGCCCAATCCAATCGGAACAGTAATCCGGTATACAGACAACTACAACAACGACGACACCGGACAGACAAACAGGCCCCGACGTAAAAACTTGTTTTTCTGACTCAAGGGGCCTCAAAAGGTCGACATTTGATAAAATCCGAAAAAGTTATTTTTCATAAAAAACTAATACCTTCTCATTTTTTATGAGAATTTAGAAATTATCAACAATATTTGTAGAAAATCTTTAAAAGAATAAAATTATTGTCCCGTAAGTTACAACCGAAAAATTACAATTTCAAAAAAACGAAAGGTGTTTTAAATATTAAGTTAGACTCGCGACCCGGACAAATCAGAAAATGAAAGTAAATTTGAAAATTGAACTGCAGTTCGAGTATTAAAAACTAAACAGTGATTGATTTTACAAGGTGATTCTAGATCTGTTCAAAATGATATAATTTATATATTTTAACGTTAAAATTTGAACTAATTTAATTGCAATAAGCCTTAGTAGTGACACAAGTGTAAAGTTTGAATTAATGGCTTCTTAAATGAACGCCTTTATTCAATTTCAAAATCTTTTTGAAGTATTATTTCAGTATAAGATATTCCATTTTTAATCTATTTGGTTTGGAAATAAAAAAAAAACAATTTTCAATAGTAAACAATTTGAAAATGAATTGTCACAATTTCAGAGTGACAAATTTAAACTTGGAATGTTACGATTATAATTGTTTAATTTTTTTATTTGTATTTCGAAGGTAAACAATTTCATTTTGATTCTTAAAGAACAGTTAAATAAGCATTAATTTAGAAAAAAGATCAAATAAGCTGGAGGTTTCTGAATGTTACAAAGAAAAGAACAAAATTTGGAGCTCCTCAAGAATTTCGAAATACTAGGAAAACAATAAAAAATTTTGGGTAGATTTAAAATGATTTTTTATTTTGAAAAAAAAAACATAACTCAAAGAGAATGTTTAAAAATATTTTAAAACATTTCAAAAGATTTACAATATTAGAAAAAATCTGGAAGCTCTTAAAACAATTTTGTGTGCAGGA
>NC_046657.1:90389957-90411540 GCF_010883055.1 Belonocnema kinseyi
GTTTCATTTGAAGCTCACGTGTTTTAAATTTATGTTTGTATCACATTTTTATACAATTATTGTTATTTTAAATTAAAACAATAATTTAAAAAAATTAAACATATGCCACTTTTTAGTCAAATCAAAATTTCACCTATTTCGGTTTTACAACATTAAGCGAAAAAATTTCAAAAAAGAAGTTTGATCATGTTTTTCCTGATATAAAAAAAACATTACAAAATAGATGATAACCTACGAGAAAGTTAAGTGACTCATCTTACCCCCTATGCTCATCTCGCCCCACCCTACCCTAAGGCCAGTCCGCGCTTAACTGTTGTGAAGGGGGGAAGGAGGAACAAACATGGAACCGATGGAAGAGTCAACATAACCTCTACGGAAAAAAGTGACAGCTCTTGCAGAGCTGTCAAGGATATTATCGTAATCTGATCAAAAAATAAATTTCTAGTGAATTATTAAAGGTTTTGAGTATGGCTGTGTGTATTGCAGTGATCGGTAAAGACGTAAGTTTATCAATTTTGCTTAATAGGTAAAAAACGCAATCGTATTTAAAAGTTAAGTATATTCGTTAGATTCATAAACAAAGGTTTATAAGGTTATATATTTATAAGGTTTATGTATTTAACAATAACAGTTCAGAAAAATCAAGAAACTGGTTGATTTGTGACCAAAAATGTTGAAAACCCACTAATTTTTATAATGTTAACAATTATAATTCAGGCTGCGTCTAGGCACCTTGAAAAATTATATCAGATGGAAAAGGCGATATAAATATTTGACTACTCATACCAAATTGTTGTGACCAGACGTCCTGATTTATCAGGCCATGTCTTGATTTTTGTATTGCTTTCCTGATTTTTTGTGTCCTAATTTTCCATGCCTGAAAACAAAAGCGCCCTCTCATTGTGCCTGTTCAATTTAAATTCAAAAACATGATGTGTTGAATTTAAATAATATTCAAAAACAAAGGAAAACATGGAATTACCTAAAAAACTGGAAGGTATGAAGAGTATTTAAAATAATTACCATATTAAACAGATTGTATTAAAATATTTAAATAAAAATGTTGATCTCGAAAAATATATGTTGATGATTTGTAAACTTGGGGAAGGAGCATACAATTTCATTATTTCTTTCAAAATTCAACAGTTTCGTTAAAAATAACAAATCAAATTCTTATAGTTTAAAATGCAACTGTTTTGTTGGCCATTCGTCTTTTTGGATTGAAAATTCAATTATTTGGTCCAATATTTACTTTTTTGTCAAAAATTCATATTTTTAATTCAAGAATTTATATTTTTTATTCGAAAATTCATATTCTTTATTTGAAAATTCAAATTTTTAAAAAAACAAATTCTTTTTGGCACGAAAATTCCTTTAAAAAAGTTCTACAAAAAAACCTTTGGTCTGATTTGCTTAAAAATGGTTATTTTGCATTATTCTTCAACATTAATATCTTTCCAATCTGTAAAATTTAAAATATTGATTACTATCTACGAATATCTAGACTATAGGATATATTTTTTAAATATCAGAAGCAAAAAAAATATGAGAAAAACCATTAGTATTTTGGAAAAAATGGAGATTTAATATTTTCAAAAAAATGGCGTCATTGTGTCAATTTTTAAGTTCTCAGAATTTTCTGGTGAATTTCAAAAGAGAATGAGAAGATATATCTGAATAAAAAATAAAATGTTAAATATATATATTGGTTTAGATACTACAACATTTAAAAACCAGATAGATTTTCCATAAACGGCGTCACCAGCTTTCATAATTCATATACTCCCAACTTTGCCAGAAAAATTTCATCAATTGGTGAAATATGTGTGGTCTAAAACCAGTTCAATGTCCGCATATTTCTTGCGGAAACGATTCTGTGTCTTGAATTATTGCACAGATTGCTCGAGTCCCGACTGGAATTAAATTCTGCTGGGAAAATGAAAAATTTTATCTAAAAAATTTAAACAAATAATTATTCATTTTTATCAGTTTTATATCTTTAATAATTTTAACTCAATATAATTAGTCATAAATGAAATTTATAATAAATAGTGAAAAATAACTGTAGAAATCGTAGAACTTTGCAAAAACTATGTGAAAGTATATATTGAGTCTTATCAAAAGCTAATTGGAAATAGAAAATAAAATTATTTCCGTTCAAGCGTAATTCTAGAAAGAAACCACCATTTCAACGTCGAAACCTACAAATAGTTCCATACTTGTCCGAGATATTAACCAAAACCTTCGAAATTAAACGAGTCTAATTTTAAAATTTCACGACGCGAAAACTGAATGTATTTTTATTTCAGAATTCACCGAAATATATAAGATGCATGAACGAAGCAGATGAATTAAAATTCCATTATAAGGTTCACACGTCGATCGACATAATTGAAGAAAAATTAAACATTGGAAATAAAATAGCTAATGATGTTCGTGAATTATTTCTAGGAATGCTCTACTCAACAGAAGATTACAAAATGTACGTACATGATTCATGACTTAAAAATCTTAATGGTACAAAATACTTCAAAAAATATGAAGACTAATTTACAATTTGCGTTTAAATTTGAAAACCATTATATCTACGTATGTTCTATTGCAAAAGTAATTCTGGAACTTTATGAATTTCAGATATGGATATGCAGCTAACACGAAAATAAAGTTCGTCATAGTATTACAATCTGCTAATGCAACCTTGAGAGAAAACGAAGTGAGAATGGTATGGCACAACTAAAATTTAAATAAATAATTGTACCTACTAATCAAGAGCAATAAGTAAAAGTTGAGACGGAAATTCTTGCAGATTTTCAGGAAGCTGCATGCTGCTTACTCCAACGCTGTTTGCAATCCATTTTACATTCCAGGGGATCAAATTCGATCAAAGTAAATATAAATATACTATAAATGGTACCAAAAATAGAATACTTCTTTTTAAATTGTAGATATTTTTAGTTAATTCTTTCCCGTCTTTCAGATCCTTTGATTCTTCAGTGATGTCAATAATGGGAATAGTATAATTGTTAGTAAAGATTATTGTATGTTGCAACCATTTTTATTAAATTAAATAAACAAAATTTTTCTGATTTTTCTTTTTATAAGAACTGTTTTGCTTCGATTGAGAGATTTAAGGGTACTATTTAAAAACTATGTAACGCAAAATAAATGAGAGCCAATGTGTTTGATTTTTTCAAATTTATTTGATAAAAAATGTATAAAGATCAGTGATCATTGTTGCGACTTATGTGCACAACTTAGTTCTTCTTTCCCCCTCCATATTCGGGATTATTTGGATTTTTTTGGTTTCCGTGATTATCCAGGTCCGCTTTTGTTCCCGCTCCCTGGTATCCGGCCTTGTGTCCAGGTCCGGTCGCCTTGTGGTCAGGGTTACATTGGTTTGTACGGTTTGCCTGGTTTCTGTCCATCTTTAAAAAGCAAAAGAAATCATTAATAATTTAAAAATTATTGTCGTTTTCACATCTTCCCCAGCTAAATTTACTTTGTCGAGTGCCAAGAGAAATCAATGGCAAGACATTTTTTTTAAATATCTCTAAAAAAATAATTTCGTATAAGTGTATCTGGAAATTAATTTTTAAGAACTATTTCAGGGTTTTTACTTGAATCCTGGAAATTCCAAGTTTTTACCAGGTATAATATAACTTCATGGTACGGAGCCATTTAAATATTTCGCATTTTTTACAACGATTAA
Source organism: Belonocnema kinseyi (assembly GCF_010883055.1). Lineage (NCBI taxonomy): Eukaryota > Metazoa > Arthropoda > Insecta > Hymenoptera > Cynipidae > Belonocnema > Belonocnema kinseyi. The sequence continues at coordinate 90,393,667 of NC_046657.1, forward strand.
CTCAGAATATATATATACAGTTTCGAGAGTTTATTATGAATAATAGTTTTTTTCAATTTCTAGGGATTCGATTAATATGTGTAATTTCGAAAGCTTTTACAAATTACTTCACAAAATATTCTTAAATATACTGTAGCATAATCTTTTAATTAAATAGTACTAAAAACATCAATAATTTCTTGAAATTATCGCAAATTCCATTAATTGGAACAATAATTCAAACAAATTTTTACTCTATCTTAAAAGTCAGTTTATGTTTAGGTAAAATTAATTTGGGTACTAACTTAAATTTAATTTAAACCACTTTAAATTCCTAAATTTTGAAGTAAAAACACCAAACAAGACGATTTTTGAACAAAATAAATGAATTCTCAATCAAAAAGTTGAATTTTCAACTAAAAAATATCAATTTTCAACTAAAACATCAATTTTCAACAAAATAGTTGAATTTTGAAATAAAAAAAGAACAGATGTTTTCAACTAAAAATAGAATAGTTACATTTTCAGTTAAAATACTTGATTTTTTACTTTAAAAAAAATCAAGTAAATATATGAGTTTTTAACTAGAGCAGATGAATTTTAAACCAAAAAAAGTACATTTTTAACAAAAAAGTTAAACTTTGAACCAAGTATTTTTATTTTCAACCAAAAAGATGAATTTTCAAACAATAATATTAATTTCTACTAATAAGACGAATTTTCAATTAAAGAAGATAAATTTTCTACCAAGAATTGAATGGATGAATTTTCAACTAAAATGATGGAATATTCAGTTGGAAAACCAAAGTCTTATTTTCAACTAAAATGCTCAAACTTTAAATAGAATAATTGAACTTTCAACGAAATAATTTTCCACAAAGAGGCAAATTTTCATCTAAACAGGATAATGTTTTAACCAAAAATGATTTTAATTAAAACAATTTTTAAAAAAATCATCAAAAAAAGTTAAACATCTGGAATCAAATTACGCCTAAAAAACTGGAAGTTCTGAAAAATATTAAAAATAATTAACATACAATTTCATTATTTTGTTCAAAATTCAAATGTTTTGTTAAACATTCGTCTTTTTGGGTTGGAAAGTAAATTTTCGGTTTGATAATTCAACTGTTTTGTAGAAAATTTAGTTTAAAAAAATTAATTTTTAACAAAAAAAAAACATTTTTAACAAAATAGTTGAACTTTTAACTGTAAAACAAATTAATTGTAAACAAATTAGCTCCTTTTCAACCAGAGAGATGAATTTTCAATTGAAATGATGGTATCTTCAACAAAACAAATTAATTTTTAACAAAAAGTAATTAAATTTTCTTTTCAAATGGATCAATTCTGAAAGTAAAATGTGGTAGCTGATTTTTGAACTAAAAGATTTTAATTTTTAATTTAAAAAAATTGAATTTAGTCAAGAAAAGAGGACTTCTTAACATGCGTTGAATTTTCAATGAAGAAAGATTTTCCAGTGTGGATAGTAAAAAAAAAAATTGCAAACTGTTGAATTTTCGAGCAAAAAGCACGAAAAGAACGAATCTTCAATAAATTGTTATTATTAAAACAAATTTCGAATACGCTTATATGGTGGTAAATTATTTTTTGCGGAAATGTACAAAAAATAAAGTTTAGTCCTATACTGTACACAATTTTTATTGTAAATATCCACTGCGTTTTTGTAATTGTACCAAAACCTGTCAAATAGCTGCGTTCAAAATAGTTAACTCCAACTAGAAAAGTAAAAAACACCACTTTCAATTGAGTGGTTTTACAACATTTTGGGAATTCACGTCGCTGAAAACATGAAATAATTTTACTCAATGATTTCCTACTTTCAGAAAAGTACTTTCCCAAAATTTTGTAAAAGCACTACATATAATGTGGGGTTTTTACTTTTACAGCTGGAAGTTCACTATTTTGAACGTAGGTATTTTACAGGTTTTGGTACAATTACAAAAACGCAGTGGATATTTACAGAAAATTTCTTTTACAGTGCATGTATTTGTACCCTTTTGTCCCTTTAATACTCGACGAAGCACAAAATACCTAGTATGCAGTATTTTATTTATTTAATAAGAGAAAATCTTTATATCCTTAATTTGCTCAAATATTCTTCTAATTTAAATTGTTAATTATTTTTGGTACAAAATTAAGTATCATAAATTTACATTTAAAAGAATTTAACGATTATGCATTTGAAGCAAATATCGGAACATCAAAATTTACATAAATTTTACAGTTTAGCATGATTGAAAAATACTGGTCAGAAGCTTATAAAAATATTTGCACTAAGAAATATGAACTTTTCGTAATTGTATTAAGTAATATGCAAGTTCTTTTCCTAGATATTGAAAAAATAATTGAACTAAAAATTGCAAAATTTTTTCGTAATTTTGGAATATTAAATACTTGCACATATTTAATAGTGCTCCACGAAGTCCTTGCTATACTTTCGTTATTTAAAAAATATGAGATAGGAAACTGTCCAAGTAGCATTTTATTCCCCTTCCTCTCGTACAAAGCAAAAAAATTTCTTAATTTTTTCACATTTACAATGCTAAGTGTTTGGGGAACATATGATTCTAGAAGTTAATCCAAATTTTATAATAGAAAACCTACCGCAGAAAACTTTTTCTTCACACTGTAAAATTTCATATTTGATTCTTATCTAGATCTCATTCTAATTATTTTATTGTAGAAGATGCAAAAGTAACATTGCTTTTGTGAGAAGTTATCTCTAAAAGTCTATTATTTTTATTTAATAAAAAAAAATTTAATTCTGCTATTGTACAGATTTTTCAAAACAGGCAAAGTTTGTCAAAATTGACCGTCTTCAAAAAATGGCAAAGTGTGATTTTAAGAACTTCTCAAAACCTTTTCATTATTTGTTTGAATTATCTATATATTGTCTTTATTGTTTGATTTATAAATTATAGGTCAACAAAATTTGAAGATTTTCTACATAGGAAATCTTATTTTCAGTTCTCCAGATTAAGGCGAAGAAAATTGTGCTTTTTCGGAATATTTTGTTTAATCTTGTTGAATTATATTTGAATCCTTTTTAGTTCTTTCGAATCTTAATTTAACTATTGCATCACGACTGCTCTGAAAAGTTTCACTTAAAAGCGTAAGCTAAAGTTTATACCCTAGAAATTATTTTTCGGGGATACCTCCTAAATATTTTGACCGAATATGAAAAAATTTCAAGTCTCCATTTTAAAATAACTCAATATTTATTCTGTAAAATGATTTAATGAAACAAATCAATCCTTTCTTCGACCGTTGATATTTTATTGATTTCAAATTATTTATGTCTTACGGTCCAATCGTAAATCGAAAAAAATAAATATGAGTCAAAAAAACATGTTCTTCGAAACTCAAGATATTTATTTAATATAAAAAACTCCTTTTGAAACTTCCTGACGTTTCGGTACACATGCGTACCTTTTTCAAAGATTCTTAAACCTAAATAATTATATTAAAGATTAGTAATTTTAGTCTGAACAAATATGATGGATAATTACATAGATTTAAATACATTGTTACCTGAGTTGATGATGGTTTAAAATAGTCAAACAGATCAAATTTCAGACAAAAAAAAAACATAACATTTAAGTCAATTGTTTTAAAAAAAAATTAATTAAAATTTAGTCATTTTTAGAAGTCTCAAAAAAAATTTTTTCGATACTTTAATCGATTACAACTACATTTTTTAAAATTGTACGAGAAAACAAAATTGGCGTAGGTTAGGACGGACTAACAGAAATTGATAGTTTCAGAAATACATGAAGAATACGTAATGAACGATGATGTAATAGGCAAGTTTCCATTGAAAACCACTGATGTGGAAGCGCGTAATTGAGTTTAAATTTGAAATAAGAAATTTAAAAAATTTTAAAAAAAATGTGTGTATGTACACATCCATACATATGCATATGCACCCACATAGCATACATACATATACACATATATACATAAAGAGAAGATTAATATTAAAAACATTATTTTATAATACTCTGATAAATTTTATTAATATTTAGAATTTCAGTCTGTAAAGTAACTGAAATCTTACGATATTTGTTTATAAAAATAGACTCAGTAGTACGTCGTTGATAAGTATTTTTTTCTGTAGCTAATATTTTAATACGTTTAAAATCAAAATCAAAGTAATGATTGAAATTCCAAGAATGTTGCGTCAATTTCTGTTCGTCCGTCCTAACCTACGCCAATTTTGTTTTCTCGTACAATTAAAACTATTAAAACTATCATCAACTCAGGTAACAATGTATTTAAATCTACGTAATTATCCATCATATTTGTTCAGACTAAAATTACTAATCTTTAATATAATTATTTAGGTTTAAGAACCTTTGAAAAAGGTACGCATGTGTACCGAAACGTCAGGAAGTTTCAAAAGGAGTTTTTTCTATTAAATAAATATTGAGTTTCGAAGAACATGTTTTTTTGACTCATATTTATTTTTTTCGATTTACGATTGGACCGTAAGACATAAATAATTTGAAATCAATATTTATTCTTTTTGAATAAATTTGTATTTTTTTTCTCAAAAAGAACCAGTGATAAGTCACATTTTCTCTATTAAAAACTTTTCATTGTGCGTCACAAAAAAGTTTTCCTGTATATGATTAATATTTATTCCCTTTCCGGAAACTTTCAGATTCTGGAAAATGTATTAAAGACGTAAGTTTTATTTAAATTCCACGCTTTTCTTTCTTTTCGGAAAAATCTTTAAAAAAGAGAAGGTTGTTCTAATCTTATGTACTTCAGAAGTTTTTTTTTTTTTTTAGTAAATAAAACGTTAAATCTGTCGTTTTCGCAGAATATCTTGTCCTATACATCCTGAATTAAAACTATATGAAGGTAAATTGAAGTATATTAAATTATCTCCAAAATAAAAATAAGATTCTCTCAATCTCTCACATAGATGATCAAATTATAGTCCTTATAGTAGGCTGCTTTTCATGGGCTTTAATTATATATCGCATTTTTTATTAAAAACTTATTACATATATTACATTAGTAAATCAAAAGCAGCCTATGAGAGACCTATTAATCCTTTCAAAATTTGCATGTAGGATATGTACAAGTGTAGTGAACAAGATACTATAAGAAAACAAAAAGATTGAGAATTTTTTTCACTGAAAATAACTTCAAGAGGTCATTAATTCTTAATTATTTTCGCTAGGACATTTTTTATTACTAAAAGCGTAGAATTAGAATTAGAGGGCGGAACCTCAATAAATATTAATTATATTTCGAGCCTCGTTCTCGAGATTATACTTATTTTACCATGCAGTTATCCCTAAGTCTACTAGAGTGCACAAGCTCTCATATAATTTCGATTGAATTTCACGCCATAGAGGCGATCATTTGATCGAACAATCATATAGGAACTTTCTTGAATGCAACACTAAAGGTTTTCAGCAGAGAAATCTACTTCTTACATGTTCCTTTCAAAAAATGACAAATTGATGGAAAAAAAAAACTTATTGACCTATTTTAAAATGGATTTATAAAATTTTTTCATATTCAGTAAAAATATAATAAAAGGTTTTAAGAAGTTCTCAAAATTACACCTTGTATTTTTTAAGGCTGTCAATTTTTACAAACTTTGCCTATTTTGAAAAATCGGGTATAATGGAATGTTTTAAAATAAAAAAAATATACTTTTAGAGATCACTTCTCATAAAAGAAATGTTTAGGCATATTGCTATAGTACACCAGAAATAGATTATTTGTAGTTTTTTTTGCAATTTTAAAAAATAAATCCAATTATTAAAATTAGGCATTTTCATTTTTATTGAGAGCTAATTAGTTCTTAAGTTTCCTGGGAGTACTATTTCCATTCCAAATTATGAAAAGAAATAATATTTTTTATTTCTGTGGCAAAGAAGAATTTTTCGAAAAAAAATTCAATGATCAAAATATCTTATTATACAAAGTTAATAGAATTAAATAATTAAATTGACTAATTTCAAATGTTTTTTCATTTGAGTAATTTCAGTATTTCGTTTTACCAATAACGTATTTTGCAGAAAAATTCTTTTCCACGTTAGTGTAATGGTTGACCTCTTTTAGACTCTTCCCATTCACAAATTTGGGCTATAAATGTAGCGCGTCGGCCCAGCGCAAGGCAAATCTTTCTAATCTCGCATCCTAAATTGTAAACTAAATTGTATAATCGTTGAATAAAACAAGTCTAGTACTATTCGGTGACTACTACTTTTTAAAAACTTAGTATTGTCAAATTCGGCATAACAGTAGAAATTATAAAATAATATGAAATCTCTAATGTAAGCAGTGCATTTAACGACGCAGTAAAAATGCCGAATTTCGTAAAAGTAATATTTTGACAATTAGTTTCAAATTTGCGAAATGTGAAATTTGACTAAAGTTCGGAAAGGAACAAACTGCATATACAATATTATCTGATGTCGCGATTGGCGAAACAAATTTCCCAACAGTTTTTAATATTCTATTTATTCCAAAATTTATAAATGATAAAAATCAGATCTTTAAAGTTATCAAATTTGTTTTGGCAATACGTAATCTTAAATTTTAAATTCTTCCACTACTTTTTGCATAGTAAACCAAATATTTAAAAGTGAAACTAAATGATTACTGTAGCATTTAAAACCCTGATAAAAAATCAGGAATTAATTTTTTTTAATCTCAAAACAATTAGTTAAATTTTCATTTAATTATAGAAAATTAACTAAAGTCACCAAATTATGCATTTTGTATTATTTGGTCAACAAAAATCTTGAGAAATATTAGTATTACAAAGATTTGTGATTTTTTAAAATTCAAACTAATATAACTATCGGGGATTGCTTCGTTAACAAATAAACATTTCAAACAACAAACCTAAAAATTTTAAGTTTTGAGAAAAAATTTGAAGTGAATTGCCTACTATTTTCACGATTATAAAATATGATATAAAAAAGGCAACTAAGCAAGAAAACTTCACAACTTTAAGAATCTTTTTTAACGCATTCAAATAATAGTTTGTACTGAAATAAATTCGAGATGTAGTTACTCAGGGATGAGGTTTGAATAATTTTGTTAATTTGGATTACACAAAAAATCTAAATATGTATTACGAATTCAGAGAAATAGTCAAGCTAAGTTTATTATAAACTAACCTTTTTTTAATGATTTTTGTCGAAAATACTCGAAGTAGCTCTGTGATTCTCTCGTAGCACAATGTAGCTCAATGAATGGGTTGCAATTGGCGGCCTCCTTTTATACCTTCGCTCGCAGACTCTTCGCGAAGCCTGGGAATCCCCTTTTCCATTCCCGTACTTCCCTCGTTTTTCTCTCCAAATCGTACGATTTGCAACGCATATTTATGTTAATACTTATTTAATAGAAGTCCAAGAGTTAAATTTGAACGAGAATTTTTTTTTTCAAATAAATTGTATCAAATATTTAAATTTCTCTTTTCACACATTTCACAATGTTATAGGTAAACAATTTACACTCTTCCACTTATTTATTAAATCTTTTGCCTTGCAGAAATAGTAAAATTAAAAATAAGAAAAATGGACTTTCCTTAAGAATTTGCCAGGACCCGATAGTAAACAATCAGTTGCGTCAGTTTAGAAAAGATCGATTTTATTTTAAAAGTTTCAGTTTCAAAATATGAAAAAATATAAATTCATAATTTTTATTATACTTAAGCATTTTCATGCAAAATATTTATATCCTTAAATGTTCAGCATTTTATAATAATTATCCAGTTGCGTAAATACATTTGTGCCACCCCCCTCCCCATTCCACTTTCTCATCAAGCATTTACCATAGGCCTCTAATAAGAATTTTTTTATTAACGCCCGCACAAAATTAAAATTAAACAATTTAAAAAGTTTCAAGAGATTTTAAGGTACTATAATGAATTTTCTTGGATATAAGGTTTTCTTGAGGCGCCAACGTTTTATGACTTTTCCTATGACTGGATACTTAGTTTCTATGCGAAATTGCTTAAAACTGTGAAAATGTGGCTAGGGTCAAATTTTAACCCTCCAGCCTTCTAGGTATGCGATTTTTCCGGCCCTTCTAGTGTTACAGGATTTCACCTGCTCACAAGAAATTAAAAAATATTATCTTAAATTTTGAAGAATTTCAAAACATTTCAAGAAATTGTGTAGGATTTTTACGTTTCCAAAAACGTCAAGAGATTTTAAGGGATTCCAAAGGATTTTTATGATATTACAAAAATGTCAAGGAATTTCAAAGAATTTTGTAGGATTTCAAGGGATTTCAAGGTATTTCTAGGAAGTTATCAAGACTCAAAGATTTCCATAAATCTAGAAGGATATACAAAATGTCAAGGGTTTTAAACGTTTTTTCCAGAGAACTTGAATGAATGAGTTTAATTAAATTTATATTTAAGGAATTTCACATCTTTGATACTATATGAAATAAAATATGGATTTCGATCATTTTAAAGGATATCAACAAATTCAAAAATTTGAAAATGATCTTAAAGAGTTTGTTATTTTAAAAGATTGCATAGAATTTCAAGAGATATCACAAATTTAAAAAGATACCAACGAAGTTGGTATAGTATTCAAAGATTGTGAGGAATTTCAAAGAATTTTATCAGATTAAAGGAGAAAAGATTAAGATTTATAGGACCCCAATTATTTCAAAGAAAAGGCTTTCATTAATTAAATTTGAAGACATTTTTAAGATATTAAAAGAACTCATCGATTTTTGCTGTTTTTCTACTTTTTTATAATGATTCTTTCAATATTTTGTAATATTTATTCCAATGTTTATCCTATTATTTTTGTCTATGTAATGATTTCCTATAATCCACGGAATGTTTTGCAATCTCGCAATGTTGCAATCCAGTGTACACTAGGGTGGCTCAAAAACGTTTTTTCAGAGGGCAACGATCCCCCCAATTTTATTCCAAATCCGAAAAAAAGAAATTCCCTAATTTTTTTTTCGATTTTAACAGTTGCCGCTTTTGACTTGAATTTTCCCATGTAAAATGCATGGGGTAAAATCACTTTTTTGAATTTTTGGAATAATGTTTTAGGGTTTGAAAAAATTTGGCGGGAAAGTATGAGGGCCTGTTGAGAATGATCGTACAAAGATTCTTATGTATCAAACATATGGGTTATACACCCCTAACACACCCCCACGTGTAACTGAAAACTACCCTTAAAACAAAAAATGTCAATTATTCATGAAATCAACATTTTGAGCACTGTATTCTGTTTTTTTACTTAAAATTATTATTATTATTAGTCTAGTAGAATATTTATAATCATTATTTAATTAATTTTTAATTATTTAAACAAATGGAATTTGTTTAAATCTTTTATTTTTGAAAATTTCTTTTTTCTCCCGTTAAAATTATTACTATTAGTCTAGTGGAATATTTATTAACATTAGTTCATTCATTTTCAATTATTTAAACAAACTGAATTTGTTTAAATAATTTCGTTTCGATTTTTAAAATCTAAAAATTATTACTGTGGGACTAGTGGAATATTTATCAGTAATAATTAATTACTGATTTTATCAGTAATATTTAAGTAATAATTTTAAAAAATACAATAAAATTAATCGAACATTTGGTTTTAAGGGTTGTTTTCAGGTAGTCGTGGAGGTGTGTTAGGTGTGTCAAACCCATATGTCTTATAGATGAAATTCTTCGTTGGATAATTCTCTACAGGTCCTTATACATTCCCGTCATATTTTTTGAAACCCTAAAAAATTATTCTAAAAACTCAAAAAGTGATTTTTCCCCCTGCATTTACATGGGAAACTTCAAGTCAAAACTCTCAAGGCGTCAACGCAAAAACAATCCTGAAGAGGATATGCGGTTAAACATAAAAATACATTAACGACTTAAGCAACAAATATATTCTTTACATTTTATTGCATTTATTTAGACCAGAAGGGGAATTCGACGTCCTAAATATAATTTCTATCCCTAAGCATACAATAATAGATTAATCGAATATTTGAAATATTTTTGGAAATATTTAACTATTTTTTTAGTTGTTCAATAAGCCGTTCAATAACATTACAAAATAAATTTGACAGTATGTTATTTATAACATACCATGATACTTTAAAAATGGTGTTGAAAACTATTTTGTCCCCCCCCCCCAATTAAACGAGCTGCTTAATTCCGCGATAAAGGTGGCAACCCTAACTTTCTTTTTTTTTTTAATTATTCAGTAAAGTCATTTGAAATGTTTTGTTATAAGAGTTCGTAGAAATTATATTCAAAACACTACGCCTGAAAAAGCTTAATTGCAGTCTGCTACATGAGAATGAAAGTGTAAACTAATCTGGAACGTGCTGAGACTGGTGATGTTCTTTCAAGGTTAAAGGAAGTATGGACTCACTAAAGGCAAGAGTAAAAAAATATTTACGAAGCCTGTGAATCCCCATTCCCCCTTCGTACATGGTACTGTTCCCCTTCCAACGGGCGAGGTATAATATCCAAGTTTGCCACACTAAAAATACTAAAAATTCGATATTTTTTTGATTAAAGAGATTCAGAATTTTTATGTTTATGGTACAATATGCAAAATTAACAAATTAAAAATCCATTTGGAAACCTTCTGAAATATTTTGAAATCCTTTCATACCTTAGAAATGTTTTTAAGTACATTAGAATCTTTGCAAGCTTTTAAAATCTGTTAAAATCAAATGAAACTTGTTCAGTCACCCAAAATCTTTAAAATAATTGAAGGTCCTATAAATCTAATCTTGTTTCCTTAAATTGTTAAAAATACGTAAAAATACTTTGAAATGATCTTAATTTATTCCGTAAAGTATAAATAATTTGAAATCCTTTGAATATATGATAAATTAAACTTATTTATTCAAGTTTGTTAGAAAAAACATCAAAAATATGCTCGCTGCGCGGGCACATTCTCATTGCGCGCGTGGCGCTTTGCGCCAACTTTAAGCGCGCCTAAGGCGCGCAGGTACGCTCTCGCGCTCGTTTTCATACCTTTAATGCATACACTTTAACTAAATTTGTTCAAATATCGTAAATACTATAAATTAAATCGAAAACTGTGATTTAAACTTCTGAGGAATTACAGCCATAAATTGCAACTGACATTTTTTCGATTTGTTCCTAAAGAAGGTTCTCAAAACACCTACGGCTTTGACGATTACATTCTCATTACAAAACTCACGCTCGATAACTTGTGTCCAATTGAAAAACTTCATCAAGATAATTTGTAAATCTTGTTAAAATCTACTAAAAACAACGCTTTAAACTTATGGATCTCGTAAAAATCCAAAATTGCATATTTTCTAAAATGATCCAAGTTTTGGAACTTTTGTCTAATTAAGAAATTTCATGATAATAGTTTCGAAAAACATATTTTATATCTAGTAGAAATTTGTATTGATATTTCTTAACCTATTAAAAAAAAAATTTTCCTTTTTTAAAAAATTTTCAAAATGTTGAAAAGCATATCACTTTTTGAAGTTTTATCGAATTTAAAAATGTCAATAGGATAATTTGTAAGTATTTTTTACGCGTACTAGAAAATTTGACAAAAATTTCTAAAACTCATAAAAAATTATAATTCAAATTTTGAATGAGCTCAAACTTCTTGAATTTTTTTTTTATCGAAAAATTTAACTGACATAGTTTCTAAATATATTTAATATCTAATGATGAATTTAAATGAAATTTACAAATCTTTTAGAAAATTATTCTTTTATATTTTTTTGAACATTTGAAAAATTTGAAAATGTTCAAAGGCTGACTTAATTGCACAAATCCTTCATGGTGTATTTACACGTCTGCTTACTGGTCGCCATAGCCAGCAGAAAAGTCATAAGAGTAAAAGCGACAGAAAGCGGAAAATTAAAAGAAAAGTGCCCTCTATCTCTTTCACTCTTATGATTTTTCTGCTTGCTGACGGCCAGTTGAGAGGCATGAAATACACCATCAAAAGTTAGCGTGGCTACAACATTCAGGTAACCCTGCATACAGGCAGACACCGATAAAATTTTATGATTTGCGGATTCTGTGAGTGCCGAAACGTAAAGATGCGTTAAAAACTAGAGATCGAAAATTTGGACGATTCCATTACACTTTCATGAATGAGAATGTAAAAACTTGTGAAATTCCTTGAAATTTCATGAAATAACTTGAAATGGATAGATTCTATAAGAATCCCTTGAAATTCAATTTATTTTCTAAAGTTCTCTATAGAAATCCCTTAAAATTTTTGCAAAACCTACAGCATTTTTAAAATTCTCTTGACATTTTTGATATTTCCGTAAGTCCTGTAGAATCCGTCGAAATCCTTTGAAGTATAAAAGTCATTCAATGTAACTTAAGTTAAAATAATTATTTCAAGTTATCTAAATAACGGTTTAAATCCCGATAAATCTTTTGAAATGATTGAAGATTTAATAAAATCCTCGAATCTTGTGAAATTCCTTGAAATAACTTAAAATCCATAAAATCCCTTGCAAAGTTTGGAATCGCTCAGAATATCTTGAAATTTCCTTTCATTCAATTTATTGTCAAAACTTCACTAGAAATCCCTTAAAATCTTTGAAAATCCTACAAAATTCTGTGAACTCCCTTGAAACGTTCCAAAATTCCTTAAAATTTGTAGAAATATTTTTAATCTCTTGGAAACCAATGAAATCTTCTAAAATTAGTAGAAATATTTAAAAGTCCTATAAAATCCCTTTAAAGGCCTTACAATTCGTGGAAGTTCTCTGACATTCGAATTAAATTAATTAAACGATTAAATCCCTATAAATCTTGAGAACACCTTGATCTTGTGAAATTTCTTAAAATACATTAAAATTCCTTCAAATCTGTAAAAGCGCTAGAAATCCCTTCAAATTGAATTTCGTTTATTTTTTAAACTTGACTAAAAATATCTTGAAATCTTTGGAGATACTACAAAATTCTTAAAACACCTTTACATGTTTTTAATAGCTTGAAATCTGTTGGAATTCCTTAAAATCCCCGGAAATATGGAAAAATATTTAAAATCCTCTAAACTCCTTCGAAATGATAAAATATGTCATTTAAAAAAAAATGGACCTTATAGTTTTACGAACCACAAAAAGTGGCTATTATATTCTATATGCTATTATTTAATACTTAACTTTTGCGAGATAAGAAATGCTTTTCTCAATTTTTTATAGGTTTGCAAATGAAATATTTCAAATAATTATTTTTTACACGTTCTTTTAATTTTCAAAAATATATGAGGGACTTTCCATAAACCATGTGATTTCTTTAACGGGTTGAGGGGAGAGGGTCCAAGTCCTAGTCACGTGATTTTACAATTAGGTGCGTTTAAAAAAATAAAACGCATGCGGGCATTCTTTTTTAGAAAAATCGCGTTATCCTAAAGTTTCTGAAAAATTGAAAAATAATCGATTAACTTGTTTTATTTTCATTCTACAAGAAAGAGTTGCCAAGAAGAGAGTTGCCAAAATTGGATCTCGTGGTTTATGGAAATGCCCTTAATGAAAGGCCCTCTTTTTAAATAATTACCTGACTTATTCAATTGATATTTAAATATTAGTACTTATCTTGAAAATGGTGATTTGCAAAAAATATCTTAGTGCATGTGCAAGTTTATGATGAGTGCTATACAGGGGGAGGGGCCAGAAATTATGTTGTATTGATTATAAGATCATTGGAACTTACACAATTGAGCTCGGAATTGAGTTAAAGAAAATGTAAAATATATCAAAAACAATTTTTGCATCGATAATCCCGCCGCCTTTACACGCTAAATCGACGTAGGTTGGCACCCCTAAAAAAAAGTGACACGCACACTCAATTAAAATGGCTTATATCATTTATAATCTGACATAAGTTTAACTGGACTTCAAAAACGAAGCACTACACGAAATCTATGTATAGAGTTTGAATATTTTTAACAAAGTTCAAGTTTAAAGTATTCGAAAGTAAACACGTTTTTAAATCTGAATCATGTATGCAAACGTACAGATTTAAATATATTTGGTTTAAAATTGTCATTGTTTCATATGAGAGGGTTTCCATAAACAAAGAGGCCCATTTTCAATCCGTTTACCCCCCCCCCCCAAAACATGTGGCCCGTTTTTCGATTTTTATTTTAGTTTTTCCATTAGACACCCCCCCCCCCCCCCCTAACCACTCGGTTTATAAAAGGCTCGTAAAAACAGGTTAACAATTTGAGTAATAAATATATTATTTATATTTCACAGTATTTCATTGCATTTTTTTAGACCAATGGATGAATTTAAGGTCTCAAAGTTAATTGCTATACCTGCGCATTCAATAATGCATTCATAGAATATTTGAAATATTGTCCCAAATATTTCATTGTTTTTTATTTGTTTGATTCATATATTAAAAAAGATTTCTTAGTTTTCTTTTTTTTTAATTTTGCAGTAAAATTTTTAAAAATATTTGGTAAAAAGAGTTCATAGACATTATTTTCAACATGTCATAAGTCATGACTAAAATAAAATAAATTTTAATCTGTTGCATGATTATATAGTGGAATAGCTGCAGATAAGCAAACGTAAATTTATGAGTAGAACGTTCTGAGACCGCTAAGTGATGTGTCGTTTATTCAAAGCTAACGTACGTAATATATATAGACTCGATAAAGGCATCTCGATAAAGGCAAGAATAAACAAAAATTTTACGAAGGCGGTGAATCCCCATTTCCCCTTAGTACATACTGCGCTGCCCCCCCCCCCCCAAGAACTATTTATGGGCGTGGAATTAAATTCATGCTTGCCACACTGAAAATATTAAAATGTTAGTATTTGAATATTTTTTTTCTGGCAATTCTCGAATTTCTTTTTCCTATTCGCCATAATTAAACCTTATTTTTTTGCCCCTTTTCATCGTTTTCTCCGTTTGCACTTTTTCGACAGTTCAATTATAAATTAAAATTTCAAATCAAATATTCCAAATTTCATCATTCTGGAAACAAGTATTCAAAATTGTACTTTAGGGCATAGCAGGATATGTTTTTTTGTGCCGTCTGAGCGAAAATAATTTTAAGACAATTTTTACAATAGTAGGTATAAACAAAAGCCATTTTCTTAGGATCCACTATGTTCACCTTATTAAAACACATAGTTTTGGTATAAAATGCGAGAAATTAATTTTCGATTACGGCTAATTGAAAGTAGATGTGATTTGTCAATTGTTTAATCAATTTTTATAAACAAAGTTACAGTTGAACTACTTTCCAGACGGCCTCAATTTTTTGGATGAAATCAGTGAAAAATATAATTCCGGTGAGTCTTTGGTATGATTCTTCGCAAACTTACATCCATGAGTAATTATTTAAACAATTCTTATAAATAAATGCAAGTTTGATAATTTTTTCATGAATACGCTTAAGTATTTTACAGTTTGATCGATTTTTTTGTATTTGTTACAATCATTCAAAGATTACCTGCGAATTTTAAGAAATTTACCAATCTTTTTAATGCAGTAGTTTTTGAACGAGCGTAGATATTCGGGATCTTATTTTTTAGTTCTCCATGGAAATTAAAAAACCGCGCTTTCTAAATTTTTCTTTTTTTTTTAGAAATAGATTTCATTATTGGCAATCCACTCCTTTACATTACAAATAAATTATAATTTTGAAAAATCGGTTTTTTTTTTAATTGGCAGAAACCTTTTTTAAATATTGGAAAAAATAAAAAGATAGAGTTTTCCTGCAAATTTCGTTACTCAAATTCGATTAAAAAAATAAAAAAGATTTTTGGGAAAGCCCATTTTTTTTAGAGTTTCTGATTATGTTATGGGGACTTAACCATTGTTGAGGCCTGACATTTATTTCAATATTATTTTTTATTTTTATAGCAAACAATCTGCCAGGTATCTTCAAATGATTGGAAAAAAATAACAGCAAAATTTGTGTTCAAACTGAAACATGTGTCCTTTTATTTTTACTCTATAATAATACATATAACCAAATAAGAAATCACTCCGACATCATGACGTAGACTTTCCTTGAGATTTTGCGTGATTTGAAATGGAATTTGTCACCATTTTTTTACGAAATAAACTAAAATTTTCTTTTTGATAACTATTCGTCATGCTACTTTGCAAATTGACAACTTGTGATTATTTAAACCATTTTCATAAACACGCAGACTATTTTCAACTGCAAAAAAATATGTTAGTGCATTCAGAAATGAAATCAAATTAATACCTAAAATAGAAAATCGTAAAATAACAAGAAGTAATTTAGCAAATAAAATTGTATTTATTTTACAAACCTCTTAAATCGATAGTTACAGTTTTTTGTACAATAATTACTTATCGTGTAGTACAAAACTATGACACGAAGCATAGAAAAATTTGACACAGGTACGCACTGGAAAAGTTGTAGGAACAGTGATTTCTGCGTTATGTGGAATTTGTTCAGTCCTTTCTACGAGAGTGTCATTAACCCAATAATTGTACTAAAATTCCACAACTTTTAAATCAGCTCCAAGAAAGAGTAAAAATTTACCTAAGGAGCTTTATTTGTTCTCAGCGATTGGAATTCTTCGCCTTGAATATTCTGACTGTGTTGTCAGATCCTCCAGAAACCATCAGTTTCGGATTCGACCAATTACACGCGAGGACTTTGTCTTCGTGTCCCATGAGATCGAAAAGCGAGGCCTTGGGACTAAAAACAAAAAAATAATTCACAAATAAATTAAAATCATTTCAAACTAGCTGCAAAGTTACATCACTGTACAGTGTACAGAGTGTCTACTCAAATCCTGAGGGGGGTCCCTTTTTTTGCAGGTATCTTAAGTTTTTTCGAGGTATAATTTTCTATAGTATGGAGCCATAAACATATTTCGCATTTTTTCTAAATAATCGACTCGGAATCAAAAATTCGAACGAAATTAAGAGGTTTTTTTTCTGATTTGTCAATTATTTATGTAAATTAAATATAATTTACTTTTGAACTATGCTAAGTCTGAAAAATGAGTAAAAAATAATGCAACTACAGAGGCATAATATGAAAATTACCTTTTTTCAAAGTTTTGTGTTCAAAGAAACAAAAAGGAATATAACGACAGTTACGTTACATTTCTTTTCGTTTTTTTTTCTAGATACAATGTAATTACTATATATGTTTGACATTATTTCTTCGTAGCCTCATTGTATTTTGATACTTTTTTAGACTGAGCTTCGTTTTTAGCCAAATTATTTTTAATTTATCGAAATAATTGGAAAATATCCAAAGATGCCCCTTAATTTCATTCGAATCCCTGCTCGTCATATGTTCGCGACTTTATTGTAAGAATGTGTTTTTCTTAGTTTCTATGGATTCAATTAATATGCTTAATTTATATAGCTTTTAAAAATTAAATTATAATATATTCTTAAATATATTAACACCATCGATTAGTCAAATAATTTAATCATTCTAAAACATAATTTCTTTAATTTGTCCCTAAAAACCATGAATTTTATAATAATTCAAACAAATTTTTATTTTATCTTCTAATACATAAAATTCAGTGCATATTTACGTAAAATGGATATGGCTACTATATTACGAGGTTAGTTCAATAAGGCCTTAGAATGAAGTATAAAAACAATTTTTTTTGGGTAAATTTATTTTTTATTTTTCAACATAATCTCCTTGGAGCTCTATACACTTGGTCAATCGCTTCTCAAGTTTTTTTAATCCTTCAGAAAAGTGCGCTTTCGGAAGTTCCTCAAAATAAGCACTTACAGAGGCAATGACGTCTTCGTTGTCTGGAAATCTCTGTCCGCCGTGCCATTTTTTCAAGTTTGGAAATAAGAAAAAGTCACTGGGGGCTAAATCTGGTGAATACGGTGGGTGTTCCACCAATTCGAATTTTAGTTCTTCAATT
>NC_046657.1:90411640-90428754 GCF_010883055.1 Belonocnema kinseyi
GTCACTTATTGATGTACGACCACGCTTAAATTCATTTACCCAGTTATAAACCGTTGCTAAGGCAGGGGCAGATGTGCCATGAACCGAGTCCAATTCATTTTTAATCTCATATGAAGTTAAACCCTATAAATGAAAATGTTTGATTACCGCTCTGAACTCGTTTTTTTTCCATTTTTCTTAACGAACAATTTTTTTTTCAATTGGTTATAAAAACACGTAAACTCAGAAGATGTGGACTGTGACTGCACCATATATCTAGTCGGGAGTGGTGCTGACTGCAAACAGATGATTTGGAGCGATTCGCGCGCCATCTGTTGATCATTCTAAGGACTTATTGAACTACCGTCGTAAATTCTATTTAAACCGCTTCAAATTTCTAACATTTCAATAAAAAACATTACTTTTTTAACAAGATAGATAAACTTTTAACCAAATAGGTACATTTTCAAGAAAATACACGAATCCTCAACCAAATAGTTTAATTTTCAACTAAAAAATATTAATTTTCATCCAAATAGTTGTATTTCGAAATAAAAAAGGATCAACTTTCAACCAAAAATAAAATGAAGAAATTTTCAGCTAAGAAAAATTAAATTGCATAACAAAAAAAAAACGAATTTACAACCAAGGTGATGAATCTTCAACTAAGACGATAAATCATCAATTGGAATAGATTAATTTCAAATAAAAAAAGATGAATTATTAACAAAAAAATGCACTTTCAATCAAGTAGTTTTATTTTCAAACATAAGGATGAATTTTTAACGAAAATGATGAATATTTAATTGGGACACTTAAATTTTCAAACGATAAGAGTAATTTTCTACAAAAAAGCCTATTTTCAACAAAACACATGAATTCTCAATCAAATATTTGAGTTTTTTTTTACAAAAAAACATATCAATTTTTAACCAACCAAGCAGTTGAATCTTGATCTAAAAAAGGAATAGATTAATTTAAAACAAAAAATCTGAACTTTTAACTAAAGTGATGAACCTTTAAGGGCATGTGATACTTAGAAAATTGTCGATTTGACCAGTATTAGGTTCCCCCGACCTTTTTCCTAGAATAATAAATATTTTGTCTTAAAAATTCGGGAAATGATAGCGAACATGCTAACCGACGTCCCCACACACTTTTTTTGTAGGTTAATTAAAAAAAGTTTTAATTTAGCAAAATGTAATTAATTTGCATAGCGCTTAGGAAATAGTATCGATTTTTTCAGTGTTCGATTCCTCGGCTTTTTTCCTAGGATAAGAAATATTTTGCCTTCAAAATCTGGGAAATGATAGCGAACATGCTAACGGACGTCCCCACACACTTTTTTGTGGTTTTTTTTATCAAAATTTTTTTGATTTTTCTAACAACGTGCGTTTATATTTCGAGGTTATGTGTGTTACAATTCACCCGAGCGTTACTTCCAAACTACACAATATTTTTGGTCGAAAACTTTGGACTTAAACATAAATATAGTAACTAATCTCCCGGAACTGACCTTGTTTGCAGGCAATAAAAAAAGTTTATTTCATAAATAATTTCCAGATTATCGGAAAGGCAGAGATGAAAAACGACGAAACCTCAAAATAATGCACATGCATAAAATTTTTATTTAGCACAATAAATTTTTTTGTTATTATCCCTCAAAAAAGAGTCCGGGGACGTCCGTTATGATATTTTATAGCATCTCCGAATTCAGTTTTTAAAAATTTTAATTTTTGTGGAAAAAAGCCGGGGAAACTGTGAGTATCACATGAACCCTTAAATGTAATAATTTACCTTTAAATCAATAAAAAATCATGTTTACCAAAAAATAAGAATTTTCTACTAAAAAAGATAACACATCAGTCAAAAAATGAATGGTTAAATTTTTATTTGAAAAAATTAATTTCAACCATGAAGATGAATTTCTAACTAAATTAATGGAATTTCCAACTGAAATAGTTAAATTTTCAGTTAAACAAAAAAAAACTAATTTTAAACGAAAAAAAATGCAACAAAATACTTAAAGTCTTGAATGGGATAGTCAAATTTTCAGTAATAAATTAATTTTCAGCCAAAGACTAAAAGAATGTTCCATAAAATAGCAAATTTTTCATGAAAGAGATTAATTTTTAATGAAAATTATTGTTCATCAACAAAAAAGTTAATTTTCTGCAAAAGAGTTTAACCTCCAAACAATGAATTAATTTTTCATTGTAAAAAAAATAAACTCTGAACGAAAAATGTAATAGTTGATATTTCAACAAAAAAAACCTTTGAATTTCTAATCAATAACAGTTGAAATCAACCAACAAAATACGACTTTTTAACATGAGTTTAATTTTCAACTAAGACAGCATTTTCAGTCAGAGAGAGAAGAACTTGCAAAAAACTGTTGAATTTGTATGCTAAAAGATAAATTTTCAACTAAGAAAATTAATTTTCTAACAACAGGAATGAATTTTTCAACACGCATGAATTTTTATCTACATACTTCAATTTTGAACTAAAAACGATACATTTTCAACTAAAAATAGAATAGTTAAATTTTTATTTAAAATAATAATTTTAAACCACAAAAAAACGATTTTTTAACAAAATAATTGAATACAGCAATATAAAGCTATTTTCATCAATTAAGAATTATTGTTATTCAATTTTATATATGCAAAAAATGAGCAAGCTCTCGAAAACATTCCCTGACTTTAAAAAAGATTCCCCGATAGTTCCAGATTTTTCACATATATAAAATTAAACCCCGATTCAAATATTCTGCATTTGAAGTAAAACGTATTAATGAATCAAATAACCTTACCTTCGCGTATCCCAAAGTTTAACGTTACTATCGTAGGCACCCGACATAAATAAATGTTCATCTGTGGTCGACCAGCAAACAGATTGAACCCATTGAACGTGAGAAGTGAACATTGCCTTTACTATTGCTCCATCTGAAAGCAATTAAGGCAAAAAATTTAACACAGATATGAAAATCACAATTCTTGAAGAAATAAGAAAATTCAAGTTTGACAAATTAAATAGGAAACAGATTATACTTGACAAATTTGATCAGGTTAATTTAAATGAAAGAATAATGAAGAATACGGAATACATTTTTAACATTACTTTTCGCAATAATCACCTTTTGATCTGGAATCATATAAACGGATATGCCTGTCGGCCGAAGCCGTTATAAGCGTGCGAGAAAGAGGAGAATAATCTACGTCAAAGAAACTTTTATTCCCCGCAATCTCCTGTTTTATTCCCCCAAGTTCTGAGTCCCAAAGTTTTAACGTGTGATCCCAAGATGACGTAACAATTTCCGTTTTGTCTGTCCAAACTACTCCACTCAAAGCTTCCTTGTGACCTTTCAATGTCCTTTTTGGAACCTGCAAATTTTAATTTTCTTCACAATTTCAATTCGGAATACTAAATTTGGTTATAAAGATCGATAATTCAAGAACTTACTTTCGTTTTGCCGTGGTCTTTCTTCATTCTCTTCGAGGCGGATTCTCCCTCTTCATCATCTTCGGCAGCTTGAAATTAAAAGTACTATTAACTTAATTCGGTGTCTACATAAGATAAGAATATTTCAAATTTACGTAATGTTTTATCTGTAATTGAAATCTCAATTAGACATTTTTAAATTTCATCTGTTAAGTAAGAATGTTTGTTAAAATTTCAATATTTTGATTAAATTAAAAATTGTGAAATAAAAATACATTTATCTTAATTTATCCAGACATAAAACTTTAATTTACATTACATAAGTATGCTTTAAATTAGAATTAGGCATTTCCCTTCAGATTTTGTATAATGAACATACGCGCATTGATTACAATAATGAAAGATGGTTCTATTTTAAAAGACGAAAGTTAAAATAAACTATTTCTGAATGGTTTTACTTTACAATACTTTCATTTGAATTGTTTAATTTTGAAAGCTTCAAGTGCTCTTAACGCTTTTCACAATATTCCAAAAATATATACCCCAGAGAGAAGTAAAAGACTAGTTTGGATTTAAAATTACCAAAATGGCAGCGGTTTTTCTGAAAACATAAAAATTCTTTTTTCTTACAATCGAATTTTCTACTTTTACTTGGAAACAATGAAATACATGACAGATACGGAAAAAATGTTAAGATAAAAGTTTGTATTTTTTAAAAAGTTCCATAAAAATGTCTCTTGTTCATTTGCGATATTTTTCATAGTTTACGAAAAAAAGAATTCTCCTTGCTGCAAAAGTTATTTAACATGCATCAAACTTACAAGATATCACAAAATTCAAATACGCATAACTTCACATACATTTTTTTTTTTGCAAATCGGAAAAATACGTATCGCCTAATTTCCTTTAAAAAACAACATTGCTTCCTCTCAGAAAGAATCTGAGATTTCAAGTGTAGAACCCTGCCTGATTTGAAATGGATTTGGTCTGACAAAAATCCAACATTTTGAAAGAAGTACAAACCAATTGAGCTTTATCCTTACAATTTATCAAAGTAACTAAAATTATTAGAATTATAAGAATTTAAAAAAATTACTAGACAAAAAATGCTTACTTGTAGACCAAATTTTGAGCATCGTGTCCCACGAACCAGTCGCCATTAATGTCCCAGTTTCATTAACTCCCACAGCCTCCAAACCTCTTTCATGTCCTTTACAAATGTGAATACAATCCACAGAATTACTCGTGATATTCCAATCCCATATTATCGCAGTTTGATCTTGAGAGGCGCTATCAAAAATAGTAAAAAAATAAAATACATTTAAAATGATATTTGAAAACGCAAAACAAATAAATAATAATTCATGTTGCAATTTTTGAAGTTATTACCTGACGAAGGAAGCATTTTCTTCATTTACGGATATCCAAGAGACCGCCTTAATGGGCGAAGTGTGACCAGGAATGATAAGAATATGTTTGCCTTTTGATGTCCAGATGTGAAGAGTATTGTCATAGCATCCAGTCAAAATCCTGAGAAATATTGTTTCAATTTCAGAGTTTGACAAGATTAGGCTATCCGTGGAGACAAAGTTTTAATCCGGATTCCAAAAGGATTGTTTGCTTCGCTCGCGAGTTTGAACGCGTCTAGGACGCGCTCGATTATGGGTTACGTCACGCTTCGCGCTTGAATGTTTATTCTTTGCATTTGGAATGCTTGAATGAAACTTTATTTTTAAAAAACTCTTTCAGATCTTTGAGCTTTAAGGTGCACATTCTCAGCGTGACACTCGCGCTCCGCAGTCCGCGCTCATTTTTGAAGGACATTTGTAAATTTATATTTTTTGAACCACCTTAAAATGAATACAATTCTACAATTCTTTTTTCATACATTTTTCTCGATCTTGCGTTGTTATGCTATGTAAGAATAGGATTTTTGTTTTCATATTAAGTTTTATGGATAAAGCAAAATATCCTAAGTCTTCTTTTAGATTTTTACATATCTCACGTCTTTTATCGTAATATTGGAATTTTCGATTTTCCGCATATTACTTACGATTAATGAAAACAAAATTACGAGTTCTATTGGAAGATGGTTCAGATATTTTATATGATTTTTCAAAAGCTTTGAAGACTTTTTTTATATTTTGCGTTGTTTGGTAATAAATTATTAAAAATTTGTATCTCTTTTTTTTGTGAATAACTTTTCGATCAATTTGTTTACGTACCTTTTTGTCGTTTTCCACAAATTCTTTATTTTTACTTTTAATGCCATTTTTATAATTAAAACGAAAACTACGGGTCATATTTAAAAGTGATTCATATCAAATTTTTAGCTCTTTTTCGGGTAAACAATTTATGTTAAATCATTTTTCCCTTAACTCCCACAAAACTTGTGTCGTTTTTCCACATATTTTTCATTTTCAATCTTATTTTACACGAAAAAAGTACGCGTCCTATCAAGAAGTGATAATTAACGAATTTGTAGATTTTTTGGTATCAACATTTTTATTCATTCATCTTTTTTCGTATCCTGCATAGTTTGACCACAAAATGGGATTTTTGTTTTTTATGTGCAATCAAAATTTGAATTTTCG
The DNA here is from genome assembly GCF_010883055.1 of Belonocnema kinseyi. NCBI lineage: Eukaryota > Metazoa > Arthropoda > Insecta > Hymenoptera > Cynipidae > Belonocnema > Belonocnema kinseyi. The sequence continues at coordinate 90,417,658 of NC_046657.1, forward strand.
ATTCATTTTTCGCCTTTTCTAATACTATACATATCCGTACATAGAATTTTCAAATTCAGAAAAAAGTGATCTCTAAAAATGTCAAAATACGCTCACTTTTTGAATTTTTATCCAAAATGGCTAGTTAACGAACTAGTCCTTTCTTTTAGGACCTAAAAAAAGTGTGCCAAAGATGGATTTAATCATTTTTTTGAGAGTTATCGTGATCCGTTAAAAAACTGTGGTGTCAAATTTCGCACAATTCTAATACTTTCTCAATCATAAATTATAAGAATGTAAGAATGGTATCGAAACAGTCTTAATTCTTTGTGGCCAGAAATATCGTAATATTTCCCGCATTTTTAAAGCCATTTATAAAATACATTGCTTTAGAAGTTTTATGACTTTAGTTTACTCCGAATGGTTTCCATATTTAAAAAATTTAACTTTCGAAATAACGAGTGTCGTTCAGTGTTCTTGGGATCAATTTCTAAGAAAGTTTTCATAGATTTTGGAAATTTCTGAAATCTAGAATACTTTTTCCAAAATGTTAAGAGCAAGAAGTGCTTAACACGTTTAAATACTTTTACAACATGTGGACAAAAATTACCACCGTTTTTAAAGAGTTATCAAATTTTATGCTAATTGACCTTTAATATAGACACAATAACAAATATAATTTAATTAAATTTTATACTTAAATACATTTTCGCAGTAATAAGAATAATGTCAAGAAACATTGCATTTAAAAATTATTAGTTAAAATAATTTTTTCCTTAGTTTCTCGTATGTAAATTTTGCTTTGAAAAAGTTTTATGTTTCCGAAACTGGTTCAATTTTAAAAATAGAATCATTTCAACAATCACACTGTAGTGAAAACTAAATTTGCTAAAGAAAGATTGTGGTTGTATGATAATTATTGGATTTTTGTTGTATTGTTTGTACGTCTTTAATTAAACTGTACTGCATTTTTTTTATTTATATAATTTAAGGTTTTATCTTTGAAAATAATTTGTTTAAAATTTAATTTATATAAATTAGAAATGATCAAAATTGTTGTATTTTAGGTATTCTTCAAAGTGCACGTTATTCAACAAATGCTGTATTGTCATAATTTGGAGAAAAAAACAAACAAATATTGACATTCGGCACAGATAGTTTTAATTAGTTTCAATGCACGTGACCCTAAAGCGATTATAATAAACAAAAAAATTGTTATAAACAAATTATTTGCTGAAAGTGTGTTAGCTATAACTTTCAATAATTTTACGTTTTTTCAGTTATATTGCGAGAAGCTTGGATGGAGAAAATATCATTATGGAAACAAATGACATTTAAAATTATTCTTGTTAATATTGTAAAAAAATAGATTACTCAGGTATTTGTCAACCGAAAAACTAGTTTTTTTTCGATCTCAGACCTTTTAATTGGGAACTTCATAATAACTTCAACAAGATTCATAATAAGTTAATAAATTATATGATTTTTCAAACAAAATTAATAAACAAATGTTACTCTGCTAAAAGTAGGCGATGGAACGTCAAATAGAAGAAATAGCCACTTTTCGTCATTTAAAATTTTTTTAAATTTAATTAATTTAAAAATCGTGCTCGGAAATTCTCTGGAAAATATTATCAGCTGTTTTCTCAAATTTTTTAAGTCCAAACCAGTCAAGTTCTGTGAGCTGTATACTATTTTTAACCAAAAAAGTCATTTTTTTTGCCCTGGCGACGATGCCGCGAAAAGAAAAAAAAATGTTATAGCGGAAATAGATTAAAAGTCATGACATCTTAAAGTAATTGTTTAGCGTAGATGAAAATTGTACTACAAGTTGCAGTTCACATTTACATCGTCCTTTAGAGAATATATTGTGTAGGAAAAATATTGAACAAAATATTTTTGTGCACAATATTTTTAGAATATTTTCAGAATAAAATAATATTATTATTTACTTCTGTATAGGAGCATATTCTTTATAAAATATTTCATGTAGGAAAAATGAAACAGTATTAAATTCGATGTCGAAAATATTCTATGTAGAAGATATTTTGTGCATGTACAACGTTTGTTTCTTTACAATATTTTTCACATGTTTCTTATAACATAATGAAAATAAAAATTTACATATTATATCTTGTGCATTATAAAAACACAAAGCACAACAAATATGTAATTTTTATCAATACAACTTTAAATCATAAAATTGTTTTTAAACCGAGCGGAAACTTTTATTTACGAAAGTACTGATAAAAACGTAGATCTTTTATGAATTTAATTTGAATGAGATCTTAAGTAGTTTGTCGATTCTTCAAGTTTACGTATTACTATTTTTCAAGCTTTACAGCGTCATACAAAATGTATAAATGTCTTTAAGATTATCTGTTATGGAAAATTCATTTATTAAAAAAAAACCTTTGGATCACTGAAACTAAAATCAAGAAATAATTAATTACCATTTGCCGGAAACAGCAACAGCAGAAACCCAATCATCATGAATGAGACAATCTTGAGGTTCCGGTGGAGGATGTTTCTCAACATATTCTATATCCACTACCTGCTCGGTAGAGATTCCACGTTCTCCAATATGTTCTACCAGAGAACTGCGCAAAAACTCGGAGGAAATTAAGAAATCGAACTCGACCTCCTGCGTTACAAGATCCGATTCTGAAACAAAGATAATTTAAAACTTTTAAAATTAATTAAATTTTTTCCTGTTATTTAAATTTTGAAATTCTTCAGAAGTTTGAATCTAATTTTTTTTTTCACGTTCTAAATTAATAATGAAAAAAATCATTTTCAATTTTAAGATTCCCAATCTTTGAATATTTAAATCTAAAAAATATTGAATATTGAACAATTTTGGCTCAACAATTTTTAACTAGGTATTAAGGCTTCCAACGTGAAATACATACATTCGTACAAACTTAAAAACTATAATAATTAATTTTTAAACACGTTAAACTCAGGATTATTAAATCTTCAACCTTAAATTCGAAATTGAAGAACATAACATTATTTTTACTTGGTGGAAAAAACAAAAAGGAAAAGAACGAAATAGTGGAGAAGTGAACAAAATTTGCTTAAACAAGTGAAAATTAAAATGCATTCTGAAACAAAGATAATTTTAAACTTTTCTTTTTAAATTCCCGAATGCGATCTTCCTGTCATTTAAATTTACAAAATCTTCAAAAATCCTTCTAAATTTAAAGCAATTAAAATAAAACTATTTAAAATTAATTGTAAAAAAAGCATTAAGAGTAACACCACTATTAAGGCTTTTAATTTCAAACTGTCCAAGTTTGGGAGAATTAATTAAAAAATTTAAATTGCCAACTTTAAAATATTAGCACATGAAATTCTTTGTTTCGGAATTCTTTAGTTTGAAAGGTTTAGAATAACAAAATTTTAATGCGAAGATTTTAAATACGACAATGCAATAACATTTTTAAATCTTTAAGGAAACTTTACATTTTTGAATTTCAAGAGCTATCAATTTTACATTGTCTGGTTTATAAACTTTCAATATAAAGAATGAAATATTATAATGATAATAATAATAATTTAAAAATCTTCTTTTATAAACATTTTCAACTTTGGGATGTCCAATTTTTAAATATATTTGAATCTGAAAACTACTGAATTTTGAACAATTAAACATTAAATTATTTTTATTTGGCGGAACAAAACAAACATGAAAACAGAGAAAAATAGCAAGAAAGTGAAAAAAAAATCTTTCTAAACAAGTGAAACTTAACATTCATATTATACCTTTTAGCAACTCATTTACAAGAGCATTTAAATCACTGATGACGACTGTTGTTGGAACAGATAAGGGATAATTTGGAACCGCATACCTAAAAATTGAAATCATTGAAATCTAATAATTGAAAAATATATTACAGCACAAAACACCAAAATACAATCTAGTTTATGTTTTCTAAATTTTGAACCAACACTGTAAACAATTTTTACTGTAATTTTACCACGTTGAATGTGGGCTCGATTATTACCAACACGTAAGGTTGGGTATTCACGAAAGTCGGGAATATTTCAATCCGCCTTGTTTTTTTACCTTTAGGTTGTGAAATCGCCACTCGATGTTGTAAATTTACAAATGATTGTGAATTTATAGGTTATGGTAATTTTCCCAGATTAAGTGTATCAAATTTCCAGGTCGAGGAATTTTTTCCTTATATTTGACAATATTACAGGGCAGATTCAAAAAATTATTTTTTTATTTCGAAATTTTTTCTTCGCTAGATTTTGTTACTTTCGTTCAAAGTAAATATGAAAAGTTTGAAGTAAAGGCAAGTTTAACGATTTTAAAATATTAAGAAAGAAATAAACATAATTATAATTGTCAAAGTTTATTGCAATGTTGAAAAGACGAATGCGGTAGTATAACCTCAAAACAGAGACAACAATGGAATAACTTGGACAAGTACGATTATGCTGTTTTTTTCAATATGTTAAAATCGCTACACTCACCTTAACATACCCTTCTTCTGTTTTGAACGAAACTAACAAGTGCTCGTTTGGAAAAACATATCTTTAATCACGATTGGTGAAAATTTATGATGCAGAATTCTGAGGCTTGCTTCTACCATCTCTGGCAGACCTAGAGTTCTCTCGACGGGAGATTTAAAGTGCAATTTAAAATAAAATATTAATAAAAAAATCATTGTTAATAATGTAGGTCATATTAATTCTTAAGCGTGTGAAATTAAGATTTTTTTTTTAAACTAATTTAACAAGTAACGTAATTGTCGTTCAATATAGCGTAGAACATTTTTTAGTTGAAACTATTTTATTTTCAATTTAAAAAATATTTTTTTACTTCAATCTGTATTCAAAAAATATTTAAAAAGTAAACAATATATTTATTTTAAATATTTAATTCAGAAAAAAATTTTAATTAACTTGTAATTTTTTTCCACTTTCCACATTCTTGAGACTTGTGATTTTACAGTGTTGGAATTCTCTGCATGCCCATTGGATAATTTCCATTTCTTTTTGATAATTTTACGTTTACATTCTTACATATTACATATCGTATTGGATTTTCAAAAACTGTTGCGATTTTATTATTTTGGGAAATTCCCAACGTTGAATGTGGGCTCGATTATTACAAACGTCCAACGTAGGTTTATCACAGAATTTAGGTTATGTTACGATATGTAGCGTTGTAATTTTACAAGCATGTGTAGAATCCCTAATCTCAATGTGGAAAAGTGAACACGCTCAAACTGGTAATATTACCGAAAATTATATTCGTAAACATACAAATGCTTGTGAATGTCGTTTTCATTTTTTACAATGAATAAAAAAGAAAAGGTTTCCTAACCTATAAAAATCAGATTATAAATTTCAAACGAAACCTTATTCTTTTAATTGTAGTGGAATCGACTACGACAATTATACAACGGAAACTGTAAATAAATTGATTAGGCTTAATCTCAATAAATTGAAAAGATAAAAGAGTAACATAACCTAAGAAGAGTTCAAATTATTCTTGTGAAACTTACTTCTGCTCTTTTGTAACAAAGCGAATTTGCATTTGTGGTGTATCAGCACTGTCGGTACCGGTTGTCGTCATTTTTAATGTATTTTAATACGTTTTATTTTTTAAAAATAGGCAACAATTGCCACTTTTGTGTATGGTAAATGCCGTAAACCATGTGCACAGCAAATGGCGTGAAGATAGGCACACGATTTTGTCAAAAAAGATGGCTGATTATTTTGTGAGTTACACCAATATTAGAGTTTTAAGGACTTTAAGATTATTTTTCTAACCTACTTAGTTTATACGTTTTCAAAGTAATAATTAATTTCAAAACTCTAATGATCAACGCTTATTTATATATTAAAATATTACCCATCAGATGATTTTTTATACGTAATAATTGTAAAATAATAACGAATACGCTCTGTGATGAATCTTTTTAATATTGGCTATAGTGGTTATCTTACTGGCAGGAGTTTTTAAATTGAATATAAACTACGAAATAATTCCCCTAAATCAGATTATTAAGACATTTATTTAAAAATATTAGCCTTCCAAAAATGATAACTAATAAGAAATTGCTATAGATTTGAAATTTTTTCAGCAGTCTAAGAAAACTGTTTTTAAGAATACCATTAGGTATTTTTACTTCAACCATCAGCTAATTTCACTTCGTTAAAAGCTGAGGGGAAAACAATGGACGGAATGCATGAAACAAAACTTTATTTTTGTAATTAATAATAATTATCATTTTATTATTTCACTAAAAGGTCATTAGAAAATAATAATTATTTTTAAAATACACTTATACAGAAAAAGTGAGCTTTTACGAAAATATTAGCAAAATACGGCAAAAATGAACTGAATCCCATACATTTGGTCTCTTGTTTTGAACTTTTGAAATTGTGCTTGCGTCGCACCGACAACCCGATTGGTCACTGTTAGCGCGTTGGTTTTAAATTATATAATTAGTCAAATTTAATATTTATAATAAATAATGATTCAGAAATTCCCAAATAGAATTTTCTTGATCCTAAAATAAGATTTTGGAGTGACAGATACACAAAATTTGATATAAATGAAGAGGAGATAATGAATTCTGAGTTCAGAGAAATAAATCATTTTTGTTTATCCCAATGATTAATATCCTCTCTGCTGAATTTTTAAATTAAATTTTTTTCCCCGACGAGTTTACTCAAAATAAAATCACTAAAAGTACCAAAAATGAATTAAGAATAATTAATTACTGCAATGATAAATGTTATACCATAAATTTTTTTAATAACTTGGAGAAGATGTGAATTACAATTACTAATTAATTATTGTATAAATATTATAAAATACATAATATTGGATAGAACATAATCAAATCATATTTACACTATTAAAACTAATATTCTTGTCCTAAAACTAAAACTTCTTATTATCTTTTTATTAAAACTTTGAAACATTTAAAATGCTAAATTAAAGAAAAAAATTTTTTTTTCTGAAGTCAGAATTATTAAAGTCTTTTCATGAAAATGACATTACTTTTTCCTCTGTTACTCCAAAATTCTAGTTTAGGATTAAGAAATTACTTTGGATGCATTTTCCATTTATGAGAATCTCAGAATTTATTTTAATTATTAGAAAATTGAATTTTTTCGTTAACTTTTCGGTTGAATATTTAACTCTTTTCTTGAAAGTTTGTCTTTTTTATTTTAAAGTTTACCTGCTTCAGTAGAAATTAATTTCTCTTTTGATAAAAATGCAACTGTTTGGTTAAAAATTAAGCTGATATACTATTTTTGTGAAAACTTAACTATTTCGTAGAAAATTTATATTTTGGTGTTGAAAAATGAACTGAAATATTTTCTGGATGAAAATTCCTCTTATGAAAAAATTGGTTTTTTATTACAAATTCATCTGTTTTAGTACAAAATTGATCTTTTTTGGATAAAAATGCAACTATTTGGCAGAGAATTTAATTATTTTGTTAAAAATATATCCTCTTTGGTTAAAAATTCGTCTTTTTGGAATGAAAATTCAATTTTTTGTGTAGAAAATTATTTCTTGTTAAAAAATTCATAGATTGATCGTGAAAACTCGACTAAAATCTTTCTCAACAGAAAATTCAACTATTTTTTTTAATATATCTTTTTGATTTAAAACTTTATCTGTTATAGATAAAATTTCATTTTTGTATGAAGATACAACTTTTTGGTTAAAAAGCGTTCTTATTTGCTTGATAATTCAACTAATTTGTTTAAAACATTTAGTAGAATCGCCTTGTTAAGAAATCATTTTCTTTGTTAAAGATTTATATTTTAAGTTGAAAAGTTATCTCGTTGGTTAAAAGTTTAATTATCTTTTAATAAATGAATCTTTTTTTAATTGAAAATTAAATTACTTGGGTCAAAGTTAAACTACATTGTGAAATTTTTTTATTGAAGGCTTATGTCTGGTTGAAAATTTAACTGTTTAGTGGAAAATAATAATTTTTTTTTTAGAATTGATTTTTAAAAAAAATTGAACTTTTCCATTTTTTAAGATTTATATTTTTTCGTTAAAAATGCGCGTTTTTTTAAAATTACTTTTTAGTTTGAAATTTCCTTTTTTTGCGCCAAAATACATCAGTTTCGTGTAAAATTAATTTTTTGTTGAGCGGTGATATTTTTTGTTTGAAAATAGAATTTTTGTAAAGAAAATTTGTCTTCTGGTTTGAAGATTCAATAATTTAGATAAACTGTCATTTATTTTTTTGAGAAAAAAATCTTTATTTGTTGGAAATTCTTCTTTTTGGTTTTAACCCTCTAACGGTATACTCCGACCCAGCACACGTAAACGGTACACTGGTGCGAATCCGCTGCAGCTGTGTTTGCGTAAATGCCAAAAAAATGAAAAAACTTCGGGTGCGAATTCGCACCAGTGTACCGTTTGAGGGTTAAAACTCTTTTCTTTTGTTGTATAAATATCATTATTTATTTATTAAAATATAAATGATGACACTTTTTCATTGGCTATTTGTCTTTTTAGATTGAATATTGAACTATTTTGTTAAAAATTCAATTATTTTGTTGAAAATTCCAGTATTTTGTTAAAGAGTTATCTTTTAAAGTAGAAAAAACTTTTTTTTGTTTTAAATAAACTAAAACATTTGAAAATTTTAAATTTGTATATGAAACACTGTAATTCTTGAATACGTATGAGCTAGAAAATAATGTATATTCAACCGCTGATATAACCTGAACAATGAAAATATTGTTAAAAAATCATTAATTCTCTTAAATTCTGTCATATTCTCGATTATAAAACCTGAACTTAAATTCTCGGGAATTTAAGAACTCTACCCTCAGCAATCTACGAAGTGAAGTTAGCTAGTAATTGAAGTGAAAATACCTAATTTACAAAAATAGAAAGATTTCTGCTATTTTAGAAAAGAGCTTTCGTATTTAATTAGTCATTAATTAAATCATTTGAATAATATTAATGAATGCGTATTCATTTTAAGAAAGCAGGGTTCCTTTATTAATAAGAAAATAAGAACAATTTTTAAACTTACTGACAGGACAAAAGAACGTCCAGCGATTCGTATAGGAACAAAATTGAAGGTCTTTTCCAGGTAGTCTGGGATCCGAAGAGGAGAGTGAGCATCCATTTTAGGTCCTGATGATTTGATGATTAACTCTTGTGCAGAATGTTCTACTGATTCCGAATATATCGGGTGCACATAGCGAATTCCGGGTCGTTTTGTTGTTATTTGACAGTCTATGTGTTTAGATTAAAAATATTATATCTCTGAAAATTATTAAAGTTTTAAAAATATTTTTTTATATTCATTTAAACAAGTGTGATATGCACAAATTTGATTGATAGTGTATGTTGATTTCATTGACAGTTTTCGAGAAAAACAATAAAATAGCTTTTTAATGAAAAAGCCATTTCTACAGTACATTTTTTATCATTTCACAATTTTTTTTCTGGAATCATATAGAGCTAGCTAAGACACAGATAATTTGTTTTTCAATTCTTTTTAAATTAGGCTATTGATTTATAAAATTCTAGTAAGTAGGATGTTTGCGCGGGTGCGCTTGTGCGTGAGGTTGCGGATCAGATTGAAAAAATGCCGCTTCCGAGCCCCTCTCGTTGCCTATCCATTCAATGCTTTTACAAACCCTCGTACACACAGACGTGAAAACTTTATATTTATTTAGAATTTTGTCAAAACTAAACTAATTGCCTAATTGAAAAAATTTCAAAACCAATTGTATTTCTCTTAGTTAGTTCTGTATGATTCCAAAAAAAAAATGGTTAAATGATAAAAAATGTACTGTAGAAATAGTTTTTTATTAAAATGCTATTTTATTTTTTTTCTCGAAAACTATCAATTAAATCAACATACACTGCTGACAAAATTTGTGCATATCACACTGCTTTAAATGAATATGGAAAAATATTTTCAAAACTTTAATAATTTTCAGAGATATGACATTTTTCACCTGAACACATAAAATGTCAACAACAAAACGGACTCAGAATTCGCTATGTACACCCGATATATTCGGAATCAGGAGAATATTCTAAACAAGAATCAATCATCAAATCATCAGGACCTAAAATGGATGCTCAAGTGCTCTTGGATCCCAGACTAAGGTTAAGAAATCAAGTTTTTCCAGGTCTCATTTTTTAAAAATCAAATGACCCTTTGTTATATATGTAAAAGATGAAACATTACATTTTTATATTGATCAGCAATTTCTAAAGAAAGTAGAATCACAAATAAACAAATTCATAATTTTTACCGAACATAAGTCGTCTTTGTGAAATATTTTGTGGTAATTTTTAAATCTTTATATCTCTGTGAACTCTTTAAAAACTGTTGTAAAGTCATTAAAATCCTTGAATTCTTAGAAAACTTTCTAAAAAATTTTCCCAAATATTTCTTTTCAAATTTATTGAAACCTTTGAAATGTTCTGAAAATTTTGTAATTCTTGAAATTTTTCGAAATCAATATAAACTCATTGAAATACTTGTGAAATCATTCCTACATGTTTTGTATTTATTTGAAATCACTGGAACTCGTTTAAAATGTTTTGTATTTTGGCATACTGTACCCTTTTCGAAATCTTTAAAATTCTTGAAATATTTTAAGAATTTGGGAATGATTTAAAATTTTTTGAAATCTGGTATACTGTATCGTTTCTAAAATTCTTGTATTTATTTGAAATCCTCGTGGAAATATTTTAAATCTTCATGAAATATTTCTTTAACCTTTGTTTGGGAAATATTTTGTGTTAATTTGAAATCATTGAAATCTTTTCAAATTTATTGAAACCTTTTGAAATTGTCTAAAATCTTTGAAGTCTGATATAATGTACACTTTTTGAAATCTTTAAAATTCTTCAAATTTTTTAAAATCTTTATAAATTCTTTCCAATATTTTTGAACTCTTTTGTATTCATTTAAAATCATTAAAAAGTTTGAAATATTTTTGCAATCGTTTAAAATATTTGACATCTGATATACTGTACTCTTTTTGACATACGAGGGTGGATTGATAAGTTTCCGGCCTGACCAAGAGATGGCGCCACTAGGCCTACCTTGAGGTGGCGTTCTATAGTACCATCCTTAGATA
>NC_046657.1:90428854-90435983 GCF_010883055.1 Belonocnema kinseyi
AGCCTTGGAGGAGATTATGTTGAGAAATAAAAAAAAAAATTCTTAAAAACGTTGTTTTTCTTGGTCAGGCCGGAAACTTATCAATCCACCCTCGTATGAAAAATCCTTGAAGTCTTTTGAAAGTTTTAAAATCTTTAAAAACTTGCCTACAGGCCCCTTTCAGCTTTTTGGTCTACAATACTGATCATTATGATTGAATGATAAATTAAAAATCCGTGTCTACTTCTATACAAATTTTAATCTGTATATTCTTTTATATAAATTTTTTGTTACAGTTGGTTAGAGGGAGCGAATTTATCCTGTAGAGAGTACATTATCCATTTTTTTTAATATCAGCGTTTATCAGTTATTATAAAAAAAAATTTATTCCATAGAAGACTCAGTTATTTAAAATAAAAAACTATCTCATCTGCTAACTCTTTATTAATTATACAATTTCTTCTTTCTTAAATAATTAAACAAGTGAAGTGTCGCGGGAAAATACGATTAGAGTTTTCTTTTGTAAATTATTCAAAGTAACGATTTAAATGTTTCGATCGTTTACACAGGAACCATAAATATAGAAGACGGTCCGAAACACCCAATATCTTTCATCTACATTTTTACTGAAACTTTTATCAAAATTCTCAGTTACGAAATATATTCCGAATTAATCAGTAATGAGCTGAAAGGTTAAAATTGGTATTGCCTTATTTCAAAATGATCACTCTCATTGTTTTTCTCCGCGACCCTTCACATACATGTACCATTTACATCTCATTTATCGTAAAGCTCTGAGATCAGCCTCTAATTTTTCTATAACATTCATGGTCTTCTATTAGACAAATTCCTATTAAAGCGATAAATTTTCTATGCATATTAACCTATTGTAGGAGCATCATATGACAAGATAAGAACATTTACACCCTCAAAACAATGGAATAAAATCTGAATGTGAGGAATTTAAAAGTTTGTGCAATAACAAACCTAAGCAAATTCATATTTAATATTTTTCTTCAAGAGTGCAAATTGTATTAGTTTGGAATATCACGGTATATTTTATTTTTGAAGGATATGGTTCAAACTGATGTAGGAGAAGGTATCAAACAATCACTTTTTTCGTCCCGAATTTCAAAAACCTTACAATGTTTGATTTCCAATGTCCTTTGTGAGGAAAAGGGATTACAAGTAAATCTTCTTAGCCAATTGGTTAAAACCCCGTTCCTGGCCAGCTGTCAGCTGCCACTCTCGTCTTTTTTGTCATCCTCCAAGTAATTCAATTCTACGTCCTTCAACTCTATTTGTTGTTCCTTCATTGCTTTCTGAAATCAGTATTGTTTTCTTAATTTTAAAATATTTTCGAGAATATATATGAGTTTTTTCATAAATGCTAAAATCATTCAGGGTTGATAATTTTAATTAAATGATCAAATGAACCTAAAACATAGTTAGGCTGAAAAAAAGTATTGGTTAAGATTTACAAGAAATTACAAATAAGATAATGGGTGTGCTAAAAGTTCGAAACTTAATCGGATCGAGTCATCGACTCGTTCGAACTTCGAGTTTCGAACTTTTTGCATACCTCCAGATCAGGATAAATAGAAAAAATTCTGTTTCGAATCAAAATATGATTATGGAAATTGAGTACATTTTCAACAACAATAAATATTATTATTAATAAAAATTTAGTTATACTATTTCTAGTGATAAAATAATTGAACAGTAGAACTGGACAATTTCCAAGTAGAAAACTATAATTTGTAAAATGAAGTTTTCAATATTAAAGCATTTAAAAATTATTAAAGTTCTCAAAATTGGAATCGCAAAAAAATTGCAACTTTGGAACGATTCAATGGAAACAATTACAAACTAGATTAATAAAAAATGAACTATTTTACTTTTAATTGTACATTTCACACTGGCGGCACTTAACAATTAACAACTTTTAAAGCAGAAATCTATTGAAATTAAATAATTATAAATTGGAAACGTTTATAATAAGAAATCTCTTATTTGAATGTTTCATATTGTGCAATTTTAAGATCCATATTTTTCCATTTGGAAATAAATCAAATATAAGAAGTGGAAAGATTGTTAACAATTTAAAACTTTAAATTGGTATCGTTACGATTTCGAAAATAAAAATCGACATATCTTATCTAAATTTCAGAATTGAAAATCGGGCGTTTAAAATGCTGTACTGTGTAAAATTGAATGCGTATCTACAACTTTAAGCTGGAAATGAAGTCTTGAATTTTATTCTGTTTTATACAATCAAATGTTAACTCGTCCTAAAGTTCAAGTTAGACATTTTTAGTCACTCAATTTAACAAAATAGATTTTTGTACTCATTCAAGGTGGCCATTTTAATCGACGAAATAAATTCCCGGTCATTTCCCGGTTCGCAAACATTTTTCACGGTCAATGAAATTTAAAAAATGGAACACTAAAGCTAAAAAATTTTCACTTGAGGTAATAAAAACTGAGCTGCAAATGAAAGCACTCAAAGTGAAACTGTTAAATTTTGAACTTTTAAAATTGAAATTTAAAAGTTTTTGATTAAAAAACTTTGTATTCAAATGCTCAATAATTTACGTGTATAAAGTTGAAGGTACTAACATTTTTCAATATAAAAAAATATAAATCCACGTTGTCATTTCCAATGATCTAAATTAAAAAAGCAATCAATGAACTTTAAAATTTTCAAAATTATATAATTTTAAGGAATTTTAAGCTAGAAACATTAAATATTGAAAAAGTTTTTAATTATTTTGGAAATATTTTCAGAACTTGTAAATATCTCTCAAAATGGATTGAATTTTTTCTACAATTTTCAGAAAATCCTGCAAATTTCAGAAAATTTCTTTACAATTTGGATGTATAAATAACAATTGAACATTTATTATTTGTAGGCGAAATTTGAGTAATTTTAAGAAATAGGTAGAAGTTTTGAAAAGATTCAAACTTAATGTAAAACTTGAAATGATAGCCTGATATAAAACGAAATGTAGATTTTCGCAGATTATAAACAAAAAAATTAGATTCTTTTCAAGAATTGTGAAAGGCATCAAAATAATGAAAAAAAATCTCAAGATTCCTAGGAAAATTAAAAATAACTTTCCATTTTGAATAATTATTTAAAGAGAATATTTAAAAAGTTTTTCAAAGATTTAAACAAAATTTTCAAAAAAGATTCTAGAAGATTTTAAGAAAACTTTCTAAAATGTGCATGATCATTTTTAATCGTTTTAAAACTCCTAAATATTTCTTAAAATTACTCAAATTTTTTCTGCAAATGTTCAGTTTGGTTTCAATTTACTTGTCTTAAATAAAAGTTCAAATATTGCTAAATATTCAATAATTGATCTTCTTTTTAATTAAAATTTTTTTAATTTAATGGGTTAAAAATTGAATATTTTAGACTGAAACAATATTTTCAATTTAATAAAATGAAGTTATTTTTAAGTTGAAAATAGTTTATAAACTAAGGCTTTTATTTTTCATTTCTTCAAGCCTTTAATAAAGCATTTAAAAATTCTTGAAATTAAAAATGTAAGCTAAGAAATAAAAATGTTTAATGGAATATTTTGAAAGTCAAAAATGTGGAATTACGCATCGTCAGCTAAATAACAGCATAATTGAAAGACATACAAATTGCACTAATTATTTAAAAACTGTTGAAATCGAACGTGGACAGATTTTTCTTGTACAAAATTTTTAAATTCCCGGTAAAAAAAAATTCACAGTCATGTCCCGGTCCAGCGGCCACCCTGTCATTGTTTATATTTAGAAGGAAGAAAATGTCAAATTTGTAGGATTTCTACAGAAAAAAATTAGGGCGCACACAAATTATTTAAAAGTAGAGAAAGGTCAGAGTTTCACATCGAGGCTGCTCTCTTCTCTTATTGGTACCTAACTCCTCAAGGTCAATGAAACATTCTTTTACCAATTTTTGAAAACAAAACATTAAAAACAATAAAGGACAATAGGTAAAGTTAAAATAAAATAATCGGCTTTATCAACCCTGCGATGGTGGTAATCCATTAAGGAATTTCGGGTCCGATCACATTGAATCTTACCTCTACGCATTCGGTATAAACTTTGAGAAGAGAAGCGCACATCGAGTCATTGTTATTTCCTTTAAGGAATTTTTCGGAGAACCAAATATTGAAACAATCCTCATACTTTTCTCTTAATTCTTTGCACGCCTCCATTACCACAACCACGAGATTAGTTGTCTAAATTTCAAGCTTTTTGGGGTATTCTAATTTACCTTGACGCACTGCTGGTAGACTTTGAGCAAAGGTGCACACATCGACTCATTCGTTTCACCTTTCAGGAATTTTTCGGAAAACCAGGCGTGAAAACAGGAGTCGTACTCCTTCTTCAGTTCATTACACGACTCGCCGATGCTATTCATTTACGATTATTTAAATCTGAAAGCAAAAAGAAAAACGTTCAAATGCAGATTAGTGGAACCAGATGTCGGCCAGGTAATTCATGGAATTATTCAAAATGTAATACTATATTTTAATGAAATACAAAATTTGATGTTATGTTGAGAAAATTTGTAGTTTTCACAAAAATGGATTTTTTTTAAGACTTTGAAAAAGTGACATTCAAATTTATTACTTGTATTGAGTTGAAAAATATGAATATAACGAAAAAGTTTCTATATTTATATCTTGCCTTGCGTCTCTGCTATTTGGGAACGGAACAAAAAGATAGTCAAATTTTTCAAAATTTGGGACATAATTTTGTATCTAACTGTAAGCTGACGGTCAGAAAACTTTTTTCTGCGTAAATCTTACGAAACCCGTCTCATGGATCCAGTAATTCTTTTCAGTGTGTTAAATGTTCATGTTAAAAACAACTTAAATGGTATCAATGAATTTATATCGAAACTAAGTCTTAATTATTAAAAGAAAAAGTAAATTAGGTGAAAACATGTTTCTAAGCATCTTTTCTATGAAACTACACAATACCATTAAAACTAAAATAAATTTTTTGGGTGTTTTATTTTTTTATCAAAAAAGGAGAAGAATTTTAAAAAACCTATTGCATTTTTTAATCTTGGAGATCTGGCGACAGCCCCATTGTGACAGTGGTTTTTGTCAAAAAATCTAACTTTTCGAAAATGTTGAAGTATAAAATACAAACTGTTCTACACAGACTATTTAAAACTAAAGGTAAAAGTATCCACAACAGTAATTTAATGATTGTGAATTCTCTTTTGTTAAAGCTCCTTCGGCTAACGAACACATTCTCATCACGTATGTCGTGCTTCGCACTCGATTTTATCCCTGAAATTTTATATCATTCCCATAAATGTATATTATTATAATTCGTAACTTGCATTGGTATTAAAATAGACGAAATTTCATTGCCCCGTTTAAAAAAATTTGAAAATATTTTTTGCAATTCATTTGGAATTCACTCTAAATTATTATTAGTTTATCCTAATTTTTTTAAATTCTTCTAAATTTACTCAATTCTATTCATTTGATAAAGTTTTTAAAAGTTTTTATTTCATTCATCTTGAAGCCTTTAAAACTCACCCCAAATTTGGAGGCATTTGATCAAATTCTTTGGAAGTTTCTTTAATTTTTCCCTAATTAATATCAAACTCATTTTTGAATTTATTAAATTATAATTGTACAAAATTTATAACTGATTTATTTTGAAAGTGGTTAGTTTAAATAAGTTTGTTTTGGAAATGTTATATTAAATTTTTTTAAACTAATTGAAAATTGTACATATCAGTATTTTTTTAAATATTATATTTATTGTATAAGGTACTATCTTAAAAAAAACTGGTAAATTTTCGTACGCTAAAAGTTAAAAAAAACGGCTTGTCGTATGAAAAGAATAGGTGAAGGGAATTTTGTAGCTACGTTTTGGAACATACGCCCTTATGAATATTTTAATTTGTCTTGTGCCGTTTCTCTAAACAGTCAATTTCATTATTTTTAATGTTATTTTTTACGATTTAAACGAAAACCACGCATTTTATCAAGAAATTATTTCAAAAAAAATTTTAGATTTTTTTGGGTTAAACAACCTTTCTCTTATATCTTGTGTCATTTTACCAAAAATGTAATTTTTTTTTATTTTTAATGTTGTTATTCACGATTAAAATAGAAACTACCAATCATATTTAAAAAACCATTAATAAAAATTGTGTCCTATAAAAAAGTGATTAATAACAAATTTGTAGAAATTTTTAGGGTGCATAATGTTTGCCTCATAATTTTTTTCCTATCTTGCATAGTTTGACAATAAAATACAATTATCATTACTTTTTGTTTGATCAAAATTTGAATTATCAATTTTTCGAAAAAATTCAAAAAGTTGTTATGATAATCTTGTAGGGCTTTCGAAAATTAACATTTTACTTTTCAAGTACTATGAACAAGTGTACAGCCCACGAAGCGGGCAGAGTTTTTTGCTTTTTACTGTTAATCATGTTTTTCATCATTAGAGCCAAAGCTATACATCCTATCAAAAAGTGGTTGATAACAAATTTGGAGATCTTTTTCAAATGCACAATTTTTGTGTCTTCATCTTTTACCGTATTTTGCAGTTTGGCCGAAAAATGAAATTTTTGGAATTTTCATAATTTCGTATGCTGTCAAAATATGAAATTTTGCTTTTTCAGAAAAATCACAAAAATTGTTAGGATAATCTTGTAGGGCATTCAAAAAACAACATTTTTCTTCTTTTGACTTTTTTTATATCGTGCGTTATTTGGCCTAAAATGTTCATTTTCGTGTTTTTTGGAATTTTGTAAATGCTATAACTCTGGTAATTTTTGATATTATGAAAAAAGTCATCAGGATAAATTGTTAGAATTTTTGAATACTATGAATAAACGTACAGAGAATTTTTGAAAAAGTGGTCTCAAAAATATTCAAAATGTGCCCAGTTTTTTAATTTTTATCCAAAATGGCTGGCTAACGAACTTGACCTTTAGTTTAGGACACAAAACGAGTGTAACAAAGGCCAATCTAATAGATTAATTTTTTCAGAAGTTATCGTGTTCACAGGCAGGAATACATACAGGCATACAGAGAGACACATTCGTAAAAACTTGTTTTTCGGATTCAGGGGGTCTCAAAATGTGGAAATTTGACAAAGACTGGGGGGGGGG
>NC_046657.1:90436083-90446498 GCF_010883055.1 Belonocnema kinseyi
CCCCCCCCCCCCATACCTCATAAAATTAATTGTAAATAGAAAGTATAACTTTAACCTGGCAATGAGATTTGTAATTTCACCTAAACCATCTTTAAAAATTGATGTTCTTTATTTTTTCACGAAAGTATGCAAAACAGGGTGCAAAATCCTTTATAGAACACATGGAAACGTAAAAATTCTAAAGACTATAAATTGTCTTTAACAAAATGTGTTTGAGAATGGAACTCCACTTGTTTTGAGACGAGTTCTTATAAAGATATAATTTCATAGCATATTTAGGCGTATAGTTATAACATGGTTACCATTTCACAAAGTTTTTTTCATAATTATAGGCAAGATCGAAAGCCTACAAAATATTATGAAATATGAAAGACTTTAGGATGACAAATAAAATATTTCGCACACGTTTTTAAAAAAAAAGTATATACAGTTTTTTTAGAAATCATATTGACGTCCTGATTCTTATCATAGGTTATGTTGTAATGTTCCACAAGTTTGCATGCGAAAACGTGAAGGAATTAGTTCCTTACCTATTTATAGCTGAAAATGTTCTATCCTTTCTTATTTTTGGAACAATTGTTCTGCTCTAAATGAGCTTTCAATTTTTATGAAGTAACCATTTTTTTGTAATAAAACCCATCAAAGTTCCATAGCGTTATACATGGTTTTAGACAGTTATAAACAACAATGGCAACTCTTATACGACTCTCATACGGCAAATTATGAGAAGCCTTGCAAATTTCGCAAGTTTAATTGGCCGCCAGCATCGACGTAAATACTGGCCATGGCGAATAGACATAAGCATGATCTAAGAATACACGGTCTAGTCACACGCAACTAAAAAAAAGTTAACCAATAAGGAGCAACTCCACCACTTTTAACCATATTGGATAAGTGAGCGCGCGAGAATGAAGTATATTTGAAAGGAAGTAAATGCAATGAGCGAAGATTGTAAGTAAAAGATAAAGAAATGATATAGTTTATAAATAAATTAAATTAGTTTAAAAATAATGAAATTTTTGAGATTCGTAATCTAAAGTATAAACAAATATATAACATCTAACTTGTAATATAGAAGAAATACTTATAAATATGGATAACATAACCTCTCAAGGCACCTGAGGAATTGTGCCTTTTAAGGGCATGTGATACTTACAGTTTCCCCGGCTTTTTTTCCACAAAATTAAAATTTTTAAAAACTGAATTCGGAGATGCTATAAAATATCATAACGGACGTCCCTGGACTCTTTTTTGAGAGATAATAACAACAAAATGTATTGTGCTAAATGAAATTTTTATGCATATGTATTATTTTGAGGTTACGTCGTTTTTCATCTCTGCCTTTCCGATAATCTGGAAATTATTTACGAAATAAACTTTTTTGATTGCCTGCAAAACGGGTTTGTTATGGGAGATTAGTTACTATGTTTATTTGCAAGTCCAAAGTTTTCGGCCAAAAATATTGTGTAGTTTGGAAGTAACGCACAGGAGAATTGTAACATACATAACCTCCAAATGTACACACGTTGTTAGCAATATCAAAAAATTTTTTGAAAAAAAAAACACAAATAAAGTGTGCGGGGACGTCCGTTCGCATGTTCGCTATCATTTCCCAAATTTTTAAGACAAAATATTTATTATTCTAGAAAAAAAACCGTCGGAACCTAAAACTGGTAAAATCGATACCAATTCCTAAGCGCTATGCAAATTAATCAGATTTTGCTAAATTAAAATTTTTTGAATTAAACCAAAAAAAAGTGTGTGGGGACGTCTGTTAGCATGTTCGCTATCATGTCCCAAATTTTTAAGACAAAATATTCATTATTAAAAAAAAAAAGCCGTCGGAACCTAAAACTGGTAAAATCGACAATTTTCTAAGTATCTCATGCCCTTAACGCGAATGAAATGAAGTATCATCCACCTAAGGAGAAAAAAGAATATTGTTTTCGGGCTGAACGCAGAAATAAATAAATACAAAATATCGATATCATATCCTGTATTATGATAATATCTGTTTTTATATTTCTTATATACATAAGCACTAAATGAGAACAAAAGAACCCTCTCAGGGTACACCACTACAATTTTCACAAAGTTAATCTTAACACGACGCGCTTTCACAAACGGATAGCATCAGCAGTGTTCGCTTCTTACACCTTATTTGAATATTGAGAACTTTCACAGGTATTGACATTGATTTACAATGTAGCCATAATTCATGATTTCAAATCTTTTGAGTAAAGACCGAGACGCTAATGGTTGCTATGGTAACCAAGATGGCTAAAAGTGGTGGAGTGCGAATGTGGACGAAATTGGGGGAACTGATGGCTATGCCGTGTATTCTTAGATCATGGTTCCACCAATTCGATGATCAAATACGTTCGACTTGGAGTGAACCGGCGCCTCTCACTATATTCACTGCATTGGCGCGAATGGAAGGGGAATCCAACTGCCGCACGTGATCCAAGATGTCAGAAAGGTCGGGTTCCCTAGGGCCTAGGGCAGCGATAAGAAAACGCCAAATTACAAGAGCTGTCAACTGGCATTGAAGATATTAACCGATTTTCATCAACTTTCTTTTCATTTGCTTAAAATTAGATTAGAAATTGACTCAACTAATTAAAATTCAAGTTATTAACATATTAACACATTTTAATTTTTCTCAACTGGTTCTAATTATCTCGCGTGAAGCATGGTGTGTCAAGCATGAAGTGTCAACCATTCAGATTCGACACACTAGGCCCTAGGGTGTCGAATCTGAATGGTTGACTTTTTTTTAGTTGCGCCTGGCAGGACCATGCTTTTTTGGATCATGGTTGCCGAGAGAACTCGCAGCGAGACTGGACGCTACTCGAATCCTCTGCTTCGCGAGCCTTGCCGAGAACAGTGGCTTAGCCAGGGGGGAGGTTTGGGCCCCCGAAACTAAGTTTTTTCATCATTCAATTACCTTTTCCACAAAATCCTGGCTATGAAGCTGGCCGAGGAAATTCCACAATAATTTTTTTCAACATTTTATTTCAAATTACCAGTATCTTTGTACTGACATGAAATAATGAAGAACGTCCATCATTAAATAAAATTTAATAATTTTCTATTAAATCCTTTAATTTTTAAATAATATATCCTTCACTTCTGAACAAACATTTCAACTTTCTACCAAATTAGTTTAATTTTAAAGCAAAAATATGAATGACAAACACAAAAGTGAATCAAAATTTAAGAAATTTAAATTAGATTAAAATCCAAATTAAAAATCCTATTTAACGTCCAATAATCAAATTGATGCAAACTCCTGTTACAAAAATTACAAAACAATAATCCAAGGACCAAATTTGGACAGCAATGAACAAACAAAAACAAAAAATCCTATTGTAATCTGAAAAAAAAACAACAAAAAAATTTCAGACAAAAATAAAAAAAGAGGAAAGAAAAATGAAAAGGCAGCCAACCACATCCCCTACCTTCTCTTTTTCTTCCTTTGAATGTTATTTTATTGTTATTTGATGATAATAAAAATAAAAAAGATGAAAGAAAGAAAAAGAGAAGTAAGGGGACGTGGTTGTCTGCCTTCACATTTTTTTTCCTCTTTTTTATTTTTGTCTTCATTTTTTTTATTGGTTTTTCAGATTGCAATAGGATTTTTTGTTTTTGTTTGTTCGTTGTTGTCCAAATTTGGACCTTGGATTCTTGTTTTACATTAACAATTAACAATTACATTTACAAGCAAAGTGATGATTCTTCAATGAAGAAGATTTATTTTCTAGAAACAAATTAGTTTAATTTTTCATATAATTCAGTTGTGAACGTTCATGTGAATGGAATAAAAAAATTATTTTTCTAATTTTTGTTTTCCTGAAATCAATTAAAAGGCCAAAAAATAATATTTTGCCGGCAAGGATTGTCGAATACAAATGTTTCTAAACAGTTACCTGCCGTTACACATCACCCTTTATTCAAACCTACCTTGTTCAAGTTTGATTGTCGATATTTAACAAAATAAAAACGTCCGATATCCTTTTTTCTAACCCCACGAATTATGGAGTCGGTGTGATTGCTTAGCAAGACCCCCTAAAAACCACTATTATTATATCCACACTTGAAATTTCAACAATGACCAGTTTGATTGTCGATATCTGAAAATATACAAACATAAAAAATCCGCTTCTTTTATCCTACGGTTGGTGGATTTAGTGAAAATGTTTGGCAGGACCCCTAAAAAACTACCCTTACCATACCCACACCTACAATGTTCAAAATTACAAGTTTGATTGTCGATATTTAAAAATATAAAAACATCAAAAATCCTCTTTTTACATTCGCATTCATACGAGTACTGAGAAGGTATTAGTTTTATACGAAAAATGACTTTCGCGAATTTAATCAAATGTCCGCGTTCGCTAACCAGCCATTTCTGATAACAATTCAAAAAGTTTAAGCTTTTCCAACATTTTTTAGACCACTTTTTTCAAAAATTTTGTTTTAAAAAATCGAAAATTCAAATGTTGATCACAAAAAAATGACTTTCGAGAATTACATCCAATGTCGATGTTTTGAGGCCCCCTGAGTCAAAAAAACAAGTTTTTACTTCGGTGTCAGTCTGTCCGGCGTGATTGTTGTTGATACAATTTTAGATAACAACATAAGAAGTTAAAACAAAGCAAAATACGAAAAGAGATAGATCGACAAAAATGTTGCAACTAAAAGAGATCTACAAAATTTGTCATGAATCACTTTTTTTATAGGATGAGTAGTTTTTGTTTTCTTGATAGAAAACAAAATTGAGAATCAAAATATTAAATTGTGTGCAAACGATACAAGCTACGCGAATAAATGAGACAACATTTATTCAATGAACAAGGATTTACAAATTTTTTACGAATATTTTTATTTTTTTGACATGAAGCCTAATTTTTCTTTAATCGTAAAAAACAAGATTAAACATAATGAAGCTATATATAAACAAGGCAATAAGAATCAGTATGTTTTAATTCCCATGCATATTATACATGGTAATGATATCAATTTATTGAAATGTTACATGTTTTAGCTTAGCTAAGAATATAATTTAATGCAAAATATGAAACGAATATTAAGGTAAACACGATAAATACAATTTGCACTTTATTTTGGAATGTCTTAATAAGCAATCCCAGACAGAGTTACATAAAAATTTATTATATTTAATATAAAAGTGTTGAGCATAATAAAGAAAAGTTTTTTTGTGTGGACAAAATGGAGTTGGTTTTCACAAATAGAACAAAATATAAGAAAAGTAACTTTTCTCTTCACCCGAGTCGAAATTTAGGCCCTACTTTGATGCCGTATCTCCTAATTTCGTAGGGAATGGAATCTGTAAAGTAGGTTCTAAATAAGCCGAAATCGGCCGTTTTTCCATGTTTAGCGTCAAAGCAGGGTCTGTATTTAAAATAAATTAGACCCTCTTTAAAAGTTCAAACTACTACTGTAGGACTTGTGGCATCAAATCATTCTCTCTATAATCTCACACCAATAATGGATGAATATAAACAAGTTTTCTTATTTATCAAAAAACTAAATAAAATAAAATCAGTGATATAAATGTCAAGGATATTCGCAGTTATTTTTTGATAAATATTGTTAATAGAATTGGTTAATTAAGAGTCTAAAGAATAGTGCACTGAAAAATCCAGAAGTACTAAGAAACGAACCCGAGATTGCACGCACGCACTGAGTATTTACTAACCGATTCAGCTATAGTGGAACGCATTAGAATGTCTTCTATAAAAATAATTTCCACTTGTCTAATAGTTCAAGGTCCAAAATATTTTTAAATCCAAGACAATTAATTGAATAATTACTTTTTTTTAACTTTCTGTGTCGTTAAATATTTGAAACGATTTTTAATCACAGCAAATAAAACTGTTCAAAATGATACCGAAATCAATACCATTTTGATATGCAATAAAAATTTTATCGAATTCAAGAGCATTTTGATCGGCCGGACTGAATGATCGACTTTTGAGATCATAGTGATATGATTCGGGCTCATGTATGAACTCAAACCAAGTTGGCTGGCGTTCTTAGAGTGTAGTAGTGTCTTGCGTGCGGTTAGAAACCATTTTTAGGTCATTTATTTATGATACCAGTAGCAGGAATTAGCGGCTATTTTGTTTACTCTGACTAATGAACCAAAAAATAAGATCAAATTGATCCGAATGTACAGATCATTATGATGTTGAGAGTCAAATAATCATTAGAGCAAAATACTCCGCAACAAAATTGATCCCTTTTTGTTACTGTGTTGGTTCTGTTTTTTAGAAGTATTCTACGTTATACGCTTTAAAAGAAATTGGAGCTACTTATTTGAATTTGATCCTGTGTTATTTATGACTTAAATGAATACCATGTCAAACTTGATGATTTCAATAAAAATATCTTTTTATCTCTTTATTAAAACAAGATTTAAAGAAAGTCCTTCAGCATCATACACGGAGAAAACGGTATCGCAAGAATTGCAATATATACCGTAATTCCTGCGCTATATATCGCAATTATCACATTATGATAGCGTAAAATCGTTATATCGTACATTGCAAGATTTTAATAATATTATTATTTTATTATATTATATATACGAGGGTTCTAGTACTGTCCAATCGATGTTAGTGCATTATAATATCCTATAGCTTTTTATAAAAAGCTCCGATTTTGCGATATCATTGTGCGATATATTTTTCTCCGTGTAATTAATCCAATTATGTTGAAAAATAAAAATATTGAGTTCAATATTCAATTTAATATTCATCAGGAAATGAGTTTATATTGACAATGACAGCACTGGTTTCATACCCAATTGTCTCGCCGTCTCAAAATTCGAGATGAGTAGTAAATTATTTTTCATACATTTGGCTGTTCTTATTAATAAATAAATAATTTAACAAAATTGAAACAGTTAATATTTTCTAAGAAAAAGAAATACTGTCTCCTACTAAATCAACTGGTAGACACGTTAATAGTAATATTCCTATAAAAAAATGTTTCAGGAACTCTCAATTATTAGTGTATAGTAACAAAAATGACCAAACCATTGGAAAAATTGTACTGTTCCTCGGAAAAAAATTATTTTCTCCACAATATCATGTTGCAAATAAATTAAGCGTAATATTGTAAGAAAAATTTAATGCCAATCTGTGAATATAATTATAATTATTAAATATATATTTCAATATATTTTTCTACATTTTTTATTTCATACATAATATTTTTTGTTAGCGATAGAAAATATTTTATTCTTATAATTTCTTGTGTTTCTCAATCACTTACGTGACTGTTTAATTCATAAACTTTAATTTATTATTGATAAAACTGGTTATAATTATTTATTAATCGACAATATTTAGAAATTTTCCATGATAAATATCATTCTCAAACAAATTTTCAGCATTTTCAGTTAAGAGAAAGTATTCTTTTGTGATTAACCATTGCAAAGAAGTATTGATTTATATATATAAATAATTAATGACAATTAGCTTAAATCTTAAATTACATATATTTTTTAATTAAGTGTGCATTCAGTAATTAAGATGACCAATTTAATTAACCTAAGTAAAAAATAATTTTTATTTTATTTTCCTGAAGTTTGAACATTGTAGGCTCAAAAGATTCAATGTAGGGTCATTATTGAAGTTGAGGTTAAACAGCATCAAAGTAGGGTCTTGAGTTTTTAAAATTTAGGCTCTAAAGATTCAAAGTAGCTTCAGAGAGGTGTTACAGCTTCATAGTAGGCTCTAATGTTTCATTTTCTAGGAGTTAAAAGTTTGAAGCGGGGGCTATAATTTTAAATAGCGTCAAAGCAGGTTCTAATAAGGAGCTGCAACTTCAAACTAGGGTCTAAATTTCGACTCTGGCATGATTCTCAACGGACGCATTTAGAATTTACAGTGTAAAGTCAGTCCTGTGCAGATTTAAAATCTCTAAGAATGTGTGGATGGCGACATAAGGAAATAAATAATTTTTTATTATTTCGAAAAATATTTGTACGGACTATTCAATATGCAACTTGGCTTATCAGTAAGTTTTTGTTATCGATATTTTTTACTTTCGATAAATTTTTGGCATTCCAATTCAAATATAATCATAAATATTAACATATCTCGTTGCATTATTTTCATTTTTTCATATTTTTGAAAGTTCACTGCACTAAATTTATTTCTAATATTATAATGTTTAAGCTTTACTGTGCGAATACCACTTTGATTAAGTTTAAAAATGCTTTCATATTATTTAAATTATTAAATACATGTTAAAAATATTGATTTTATCACATCCAAATTACAAATTAAACTGCGATTACTTTAATATGACACCCCCCAGTGGCAATTTTTGAAAATAACCGGAAGCTTCAATAAGAGTACTTCTCCCTCCATGAAAGTGCCCAGACTTGTGCATTTTTTCAATTTCAAGTTATAATCAGAGACCTCATCTCTGATATTAGATGGGAATATGCAAGCTGCCCTTCCGGTTCCCCACCAAATTCAAAATCGCTACATTGATATCGAATTATATAAATACTCTTACATGATATAGATTATTTATTTTTAAATTATACTAAAGCATTGTTATCGAAACATAAATTATAAATAAAATTACGTGATATAATATATGAAATATTTAAATTCCACTATATGATTTTTTAACCCACACATTTGCCAAAAAGTAGCTCTTGCAAAAATTATGATGGAAAACGAAATTTAACTCAGTTTTTAAATAGGTGTGCGCTAAACTTATAATCATATGATTTTTTAAATAAATATTAACAAATAATAAAATAATAATAGACTATAGGTCAAACATTACGACAATACTTTTTCAAGAGTTTATTATGATAGCTATTTATATGTCACATCATACGTCCTTTTTATTTTCGTGGGTTAATGTTCGTACTTCTGTAGAAAAATGGTTTCCTAACCTTACTTTCGTCTGGATCTCATTTCGCTTTAATATATCAAAGAAATGCTCATAGGCAATTTAATTACATGTAAACATAATCTTCAGACCCATTATATTTGAATTATATTGTGATAGTCATAAATATTATTAATAACTTTGCATAATTTTGAATTTAAATGCGGTTTCCATTTGTCGCGTCTACAATTTATGATCCACATTGACAGTCTTTCTCTTCGCCCTAGTGGAAAACAGAAAAGTTTTAATCCATCCTCGCTTCTATTTTTACAAAACGGAGCACTGCTGCAGACCATTTTTCTTATATTTTAAGCTTAATTTTAATTAAACTATATGACATGCTTATCGCACTGTTTCCCGCGAACTGTGCAGGAACCGGAATGGCGGTTGGATGTTCCTGTTTAATATAGTGGCCTAGTAACGAGGCGTCTACATGTTGCCATGGTAACCAAGATGGTGGTCGTTGTACGTCGCGCGTCCTGAACGTATTCTCGTACCCCCAGTGGCGGGACCATAGCTTATTGGATTATGATTTTGCATTATGAACCTCATTCTTGATGTATTTATTCTTGTTATTTCCCGATGTAAATATTGAATTTTTTGTTCATCTCCAACAAATAATTTTTCGAAAATTTCGAAGGAAATCGAAAAAATTGTGAACTCTAGTTTTGGAATAATAAAAATCGTTTTCATGAGTTCCTTAAAGAAAGGAAGTGATGATGAGGTGTCGGTTTTGGATATCAGTCAAGAATCTACAAATTGTAACGACAGTTTTAATTCTTCTTGCAGAACAGGTTCTAGCATTTTAGAGGCAACTTTACCTCCAGGTGTTGCACCTAAGGGCTTTGTACTCATTGATGAGGATGTTGCGATTGTCGAGCCACATGACATACTTGATTCGTCAGTCGAGCCGAAACCCACTTTTAAGGTTATGTTCAGAGATGAGACCGTTGCGAGGTAAGTGAAGGTTCACTCATATTTAGCACTTTTTATTATGTGCAGGGTTGGTTTTTTTGAATAGTCATACAGGCAATGCACTTTTATTAAACAACCGTGATTGTGAGTTTTCGAAAATGTTTGAATAGTTTCCGGGTAAAGATCCTAACCTAAAATTGCAAGAAGGCTTGGGTAATTTCAGAAACAGTCATTCGGCCCAGGCGACCGGCAAAAAAGCAAAAGTAATGAACTCATCTGTTCGCAATTACTCGTGCTAGCCAGATAACCAAGGTACTTTGGCTATTCATCCGGCGTACAAAACTGATAAAACATAACCTCTGCCCAGAATTATAATTTAGATAATTATTATTGTTTACGCATAATTAGTGTTACTGCGTTACTGACCCGTCAAGTTTTAAATTTTATCGGGTATGTTTTTGATAAAAAAATTAACTGAGAGAAACTATTCGCCAAATATAATGCACATAACATTTTAGAATATCCTTACCTTCAGTTTCATTAAAATGTATTATATG
>NC_046657.1:90446598-90453976 GCF_010883055.1 Belonocnema kinseyi
ATGCGTATATCAATAAAATTCAAATAAAGACTGATCGCATGATAGATAGCCCCCACAGTGCCCACCACATTGTACGGC
The DNA here is from genome assembly GCF_010883055.1 of Belonocnema kinseyi. NCBI lineage: Eukaryota > Metazoa > Arthropoda > Insecta > Hymenoptera > Cynipidae > Belonocnema > Belonocnema kinseyi. The sequence continues at coordinate 90,446,677 of NC_046657.1, forward strand.
ACCAAACGCCCAAGCCACCTTAAGCTGGCACAACACTATGGAGATATAGAGATGTAACCTACTTCATAATTTAGGGCTCATTTTGGGCTCTGGGAATATGATAATGAAAAAAAATTGTTTAAACAATTTTTGTTAAAACAATCCTAGTAAAAATGAATTAAACCCATTTCTTATTCTGCTCTATATTAAAGATCACTTAGGCCTCCATGAATATGATCTTTGAATTTAACAAGAAAAAATGGTTTGAACAATAATTGTTTAAACAAATTTACCAAAAAAATGATTTTCTTTTAATTTCTCTTGCATAATTTCAGGTTCATTTAAGGCTCCTGCAGTACCATCGATTGAAAGTCGCGCGATATTTCCTTTGCCCTTTTTTGTTTTGTTTTATATAGTGTTGTGCCACCTTAGCGTTATAAAAAAATACATGAAAACCATAAAACCCATTTTTACCCCTTGCACAATTAAGGGTTCATTGATGACTAATTTGGGCTAGTAGCTAGTATTTTTTGTAAAAAATAGTGTTTGCAATAGCTTAGCATTAATTTGTGTTGAAGATTGCTGTAAAACGTACTAAAAATGATTGAACGGAAAATTCAATCTATGAAATAATTTAGGGCTAGGGGTATATTATAATTAAAAAAGTTTAAACCATTTTTTTTAAACAATCCTAGTAAAAATGAACTAAACAAATTTATTTTTCTACTCTATGTTAAGGCTCATATTCCCTGAATATGATAGTTACCAAAAAAATTTTTTTTTTTTTCGTTTCGTTTCTCTTGCATAATTTCAGGTTCATTTAAGACTCATGAAACATCATCGACCGAAGGACGTGCGATACAAGGGTTAAAAATGAATTTTACGATGTTCTTTACGTATTTTTTATAACGTTAAGGTGGCACACCACCATATATATCAAAAAAAGGGCAAAGAATATAGCGCACGACTTTCGGCCGATGATATTTCAGGAGATTTAAATGAACCTGAAATTATGCCAGAGAAAAGAAATTTTCCGTAAAATAATTTTTAGTATGTTTACAGCAATCTTTACCGAACTTAATGTTAAGCAATTTTTTTCTTTTTTCATTATCATATTCCCAGAGCCCTAAATTATTCTATAAGGTAAATTTTCCTATAAGGTAAATTTTCCGTAATTTTTAGTACGTTTGAAAGCAATATTCGGCCAGCTTAACGTTAAGTTAGCGTAAACACTATTTTTTACAAAAAATAAAGCGGCCGAAAATTTGGGACTACGGACCCAAATTAGACCCCTGAGTCAGGAAAGCAAGTTTTCACGTCGATGTATGTCTGTCTGTCCGGTGTCGTCGTTGTTTTTGTCGTTGTTGTTGCCTGTATACTGGTTAACCAGCTATGTTTGATAAAAATTCAAGAAGTTAGAACAAAGCAAGGTACGAAAAGAGATAGATCGACAAAAAGTGTGCATCTAAAAAGGATCTACAAATTTATCATGAATAACTTTTTTATAGGGTAAGTTGTTTCTGTTTTATTGATAAAAAACAACGTTCAAAGTAAAGAAAAATAAATTTCTGAACAAGCGATACAAGCTATGAGAATAAATAGGATAAAATTCATTCAACCAAAAAAAAAATTCTGAATTTTTTACGACTATTTTTTTTTGTTAGAAAGCGTAGTTTTTCTATAATCGCAAAAAACAAGATTAAAAAAATAAATAAATAAAAACGAGTCAATAAGAATAAGTATGTTTTAATTTCCATGCCAATTATGAATTTTAATTATATAAATTTATTGAAATGTTGCATGTTTCAGCGCAGCTGAGGATAAAATTTAATAATGAATTGTAGAAAAATGATTTCTTCTGTCTTACGGTCACGGCAAAATAAAAACAAATTAGAGCTATCAATTCAACTCCATTTATTTTTAGATAAAGTAAAGTAAACACGACAAATACAATTGGTGCTTTATATTTCAATATCTAAATAAGCAATCCTAGGCAGAGTTACTTAAAAAAATGTATTATATTTTATATAAATGTGTTGAGCATAATATAAAAAAAGTTGAAATTTTGTACAAAATCGAGTGCGAAGCATGAGATACGTGATGAGAATGTGATCGTTAAAGCCGAAAGAGCTTTAACAAAAGAGAGTTCACAATCTCAAAATTACAGTTGTCGATCCGTTGACCTTTGATTTTAAAAGGTCTGTGCACGAAGTTGGGAGATATGCAAAGACCGAGCGCGAAGTGCGAGAACCATCAGTCGTGGGCCCTAGGTACACTCAAACTCTCAAGCGAAGCTCTTTTAACAAAAGAGAATTGACAATCACAAAATTACAGTGGTGAATGTTTTGAGTTTTAATTTTAAAAAGTTTGCGCAAGAATGTGCAAAAAATACAGTCATAGCGCGAGATAAATACATCATCGAGCGCGAAGTGCGAGAACCAACAGTCGCGCGCCCTAGGCGAGCTCAAACTCGCGAGTGGCGCGCGATGAGAATGTGCCCGCGCAGTGGGCAGATTTTATTTTTTTATTTTAGCGAACATCCTGTGAGCTTAAAAATGTATATATTTTTGTTTACATTTTAGAAAATATACAAAACGTGTAAGAAACTTTCTGAGAAGTATAATATCCTCAAGTAGCCCAGAGGATAGTGATGAATCCAATTTGGTCCTCGAGGTTTGGGACGTAGAAGCAACTGGAAAAAATGGTTCCTCAGTAGATGAATCAGATGGAGAAATTGACGAAGGTTCTCTCTTCACAATTGATACGGCACCAAAGTTAAGAGACGATTTCGATATTCCAACATACGGCAAGGTACCTAAATATCTAATACATGCTTCATCCAAGGTGTCTACCTTACCTGAAATACCTGGAAAACCTCAAATTTTCAGGGAATCTTTTTATACCTGGAAATGTCAGGAATTTTTTTTTATTTAGGGAACTTTTCGACAGCTTGCTTAATTTTTTAAATTACAATATAGAATTAAAGAAGAATTATTTTTCATAATAAATGTATCGTTATATTTCTGTATTATACTATTTTGTTGAACAATCACATATTCTGTTTTTTATTGAAAAGTTTATTTTTTAGTCGAAAATTCTAAAATCTGTTTAAAACTTCGTATATTTTGTTGAAAATTCGTTCATTTTGGTATAAAATTAATCTTCTTGGTTGAAATGTGATTTTAGACGAAAATTTCATCCTTTTCGTAGGAATTAATCTCTGGTTGGAAATTTAATTATTTTTGTCGACGATACATTATTTTAGTTGGAAATTCATATTTTGGGTTGAAAATTCACCCCTTTGTTTGAAGATGTAACTATTTTTTTTTGTAATTCGTTTTTTTGGTTTTAAAATTCATCTTCTTTGGTTGAAAATCAGTTTTTTTTCACTTAAAATCTGACTCCCATTTTTATTTCAGAATTCATGTATTTTGTTGTCAATTCGTCCTTTTAGTAGAAATTATTCTTCTTGGTTGAGAATTTATCGTTTTGCTTGAAAATTTACCCTTATTAGTTAAAAATTTTACCATGATTTTTTTAGTTCAAAATTCAACTGTTGAGTTGAAGATTTGTCTTCTTTAATTGAGAAATGAACTATTACTTGAAAATTTCATGTATATTGTTTAAAAAAACGACTTTTTTGGCAGAAAATTAATTTACTCGTTTGAAAAATAAACTTCTTTTTTGAACCTTTATTTTTTTACATTCTCATCATTTATGATTGAGAAAGTATTAGAATTGTCGGAAATTTGACAACACAGTTTTTCAACGGATCTCCACGTTTCGAGACCCCCTGAATCCGAAAATCAGGTTTTCACGATGGCGTCTGTCAGTCCGTCCGTAAACACGATAACTCTCGAAAAAATGAACGAATCAAATCCATCTTTGGCACACTTTTTTCAGGTCCCAAAAGAAAGGACGAGTTCGTTAACCAGCCATTTTTGATAAAAATTCAAAAAGTGAGCGCATTTTGAAAATTTTTTAGACCACTTTTTTCTTAATTTTAAAATTCTATGTATGGATATTTATAGTATGAAAAAGAACAAACAAATTATCCATATGACTTTATTCGATAAAAAGAAAATTCTCAGAGATATAGCGTTTTCAAAATTTTTTTAATCAACCGAAAATCAAAATGTTAAGCCAAAAAACGCACGATATGAAAAAAAGTCAAGAGAAAAAAAACATTTCTTTTTAAAAGACCTACAAGATTATTATGACAAATTTTTGGATTTTCTTCAAAAATCAAAAATTCAAATTTTGATGCACAAAAAATAATGAAAACTAAAAAAATTCCATTTTGTAGACAAACTATGTAGGATACCAAAAAAAGAACTACAATTTCGTTAAGAATCACTTCTTGATAGGACGCGTACCTTTTGTTTTATTCGTGAAAAATAACGTTGAAAAAAAAAATAAAATAAAAAAAATGTGTGAAAAAACGACGAAAGTTACGAGAAAATAATTCAACAAAACCTGTTTACAAATGTCTGTCGGAAATCGAGCGCGTAGCGCGAGTGTCACGATGAGAATGTGTACGTCAAAGCCTACAGAGCTTTGAGAAACTTAATGTTTGACTATACTTAATTAAGTAGATAATTCAGAATATGAAGACGCATATAAATACTGCCATCTAAAAGAGACCTTTTTGATCAAGTTTTTTTCAAGCATTCTAAATGCAAAGAATAAATATCCGAGCGCGAAGCGCGAGATCGAATTGTCGCGCGCCTTCGGCGCGCTCAAACTTGCGAGCGAAGCAAGCCGCGCGCGTAGCTCGCGACGAGAATGTGCCCGCACATTTTTTTATTGAAACTTCAACTATTGCAGTTAAATATTCATAATTATTGTTGAAAATTCTTCACTTTGGATGGAAATTTCTTTATTTTTTTGGTGGAAAATTAATTTTTTCAATAGAAAATTTAACTGTCCATTTTCGGCTGAAAACTGATATTTCATAGTAGAAAAGTCAACTATTTTGTTGACAATTGATCTTTTTTAGATAAAAATTGAACTATTTGGTTGAGAATTCATGTTTTTCTTAAACCTTCTTTTCTTTCTTAATATCTATCTACTTGTTTGAAAATTAATCTTTTTAGTTAAAAATTAATCATTTTTGTTGAAAATTCTTCACTCAGGTTGAATTTTTTTTAACTTTATTTTTTTAATTGAAAATTTAACTATTCCATTGGTTTGAAATTTATGTTTTTCTTTAAAATTACTTTTTAGTAGAATAATAATCTTTTTTATAAAAAAATATACCATTATTTGGTCAATAATTCATCCATCTTGATGAAAATGCAATATTTTTATTTGAAAAGATAGGATTTTGACGCAGTTTAAATATAATTTAATATATTACCCACATTTTGTACCTAAATATGCATTGAATTTTATGTATAAAAAGATGAAAAGAAATTTCTTATTCAAATTCATGGAATTTAGATACTAATTTAAGAAATGATTAATTACGTTTTTATTATTATTTAATTACATAATTAATCGGTCCTGCTAATATATTGAAGAAAATCTGATAATATTATTTTCAAAAACTCGCAAAAATGTATCCATATTCCGAGCCGATTGTTTTAAAAAATGCAAAATATTGTAATGGCTCTTTACTTTAAAAAAATATATACCAGGAAAAAGCCTGGAATTTTCAAGGATTTTTTTCCCCAGCATTTGAGTAGACACCCTATTCATCTATAAATTCACTATCAGCGCCAACTAAAATGTATGCGAGCATCATTTGAAGTTGGTAAACTATCAGTCTAAATGAATATTTGTTTTCTACAGAAATTCACAAAACCTTTGGAGAAATCTAAAGTAGAAGACTGTACAGAAGTAAAAGATGATTGCGGCCCAAAATTCACTTGTTTCAATTGTTTGGGAAACCACAATTTGCGCGATTGCAAAGAAGCACGAAACTACAATAATATTCAAAAGAATAGAAAGGAATTTGTTAGCAAACAAGGTAACAAGAATATGAGGTATCATCATGATGACGACCAGAAGTTTGGACATATAATTCCTGGCCAAATCAGCCAGAGTTTGAGAAAGGCATTGGGTTTGAAAGACAATGAATTGCCGAGGCATATTTACGGGTAAGAACCTTTTTTCATTTAGTTATTATACATTCATTCTTCTGTTCGTACAAATTAACGGAAAACGAAAAATGTTCTTGGGCAGATCCCATTTCCTGTATACTGTTCGCCATTTTAGTTGAAAATTCTTTCCATTTATAAAAACAGATTATAAAAGTGTAAACATTTAAAAGCAGTAAAACGTAACAATTTTAATTAAAAACATTTCAAAACTGCAATTAATTATTGATATTTTGAATAATATAATTTTTTTTATGTTGCGGTTGTTTAAGAAAAAATTTTGTTTCTCAAATTGTAACCTCCACAGATTGTTACTTTTATTATAGAAGTAACCCCTGAAGTAACGTTAGACTTATATTAACCTATTAGAATTTAGAGACTATTTGTTTGAGAGTTTGAGATTTCTTGAATTTTATTAAAAATTCGTTGTTCTTTTTGGTAGAAAATTAATTTTTTAATTTAAATATTCATCCGTCTGGTTAAAAATGTAAGAACTAGGGTTTGAAGTTAAACTGCTTTCTTACAAATTAAAAAAAATTCTTTCTTAAAAATTCAACTTTTTGGTTGAGAATTTAAAAAAAATTTTGAAAATTCGTCTTCGCTGTAGAAAAGTAATCTTTTTGTTTAAAATTCAACTTTTTTACTTGTGAATTTAACTTTTTGGTTGAGAATTCTTGAATTTGGTTAAAAATTCGTTCATTTTTCGGTAAAAAATTAATTTTGTAATTTAAATATTTATCCTTCTGGTTATAAATTTAAGAACTAGGTTTTATACTTAAACTGCTTTCTAAAAACTTAAAAAAAGTTTTTTCTTTCTTAACAATTCAACTTTTTGGTTGAGAATTTTTTAATTTTATTGAAAATTCTTTTTGTAAAAACGTAATCTTTTTTTTTTTAAGTTAACTTTTTTAGTTGTGAATTTAACTTTTTGGTTGAGAATTCTTGAATTTGGTTAAAAGTTCGTTTTTTTTTGGTAAAAAATTAATTTTTTAATTTAAATATTAATCATTCTGGTTAAAAGTTTAAGAACTAGGGTTTGAAGTGAAACTGCTTTCTTACAAATTTAAAAAAATTCTTTCTTAAAAATTCAACTTTTTGGTTGAGAATTTAAAAAAAAATTTGAAAATTCGTCTTCGCTGTAGAAAAGTAATCTTTTTGTTTAAAATTCAACTTTTTTACTTGTGAATTTAACTTTTTGGTTGAGAATTCTTGAATTTGGT
>NC_046657.1:90454076-90496536 GCF_010883055.1 Belonocnema kinseyi
AATATTAATATTTCTCCATTGTTTTGTATTGGAAACAATATTTTTTTAGAGTATATATACTTAAAAAATTAATTTTTCCAATATAAAAAAATGGCGACTAAAACGGCAGTCTGTTCTATTTTTATTAATTTTTATATTAATATAGCACACAAAGTATTATTTAAATTTATATTTGAATTTTCCTCGTCTTAAAGAAAGCCGTTTAAACTTACTTATAATTATAGACAAATTACGAAATGTGTACTTTTTTTTAACATTCGTCATAAAATTTGAAACGATAATAAACAATTATTTAAGACTATTAATTTTCCTAAATATTGCTTGTGCAATTATGTTTTTGAAATTTGAAACTATAGTAAGAACGACTTCCAATTTACACCAATATTGAAAGATCAAAATCATGATAAAATTAAAAACTTTTATCGACTTCCTTATTTGGCTTCATTTTTTATATATTACATACAAAATAAAATAATTAATAAAATAATAAAAACTCTATGCCATCATATTACAAACTGTTCTTTATATATTTAGCGATTTATAAAGCAATTTTATCAATGTTTCACCATTGTTATACTTTTTTAAATGTCCTTTTCTCATGTCATTTTTTTTTTACAGAAACAGCAACAAAAAGTCTTAGCTGAAAAATAAAAACTCCATGACTAAAACAATAAATTCAATTTTACTCTAAAATTAAAAAAAAGATTATAAAAATTACAATCATTTTCAAGTACTTTATTTTCCATTAAAGATTTTCAATTTCATCGACTGTGAAAAGCCTTACTTTTCAATCAAATTATCTTATTCAATTAATATAATAATCTTAATATTAATATTATTATTTCCAAAAGTATTTTTAATGTTCAATTATTATTAACAGATAATCATAGCATGTAATATTAATATAATTATTCACTTGAATCAAGAAAATAAATAATAATATCAAAATTTAAATAGGGATGACAGAACTTCTATTTGAACTGCCCGCCAAAAAGTAAACCGAATTTTCGTATAAAACTCGAGCAACTTACATTTTTTTTATAATAAATTTTGCTTTTAAAAATATAAGAAGCTTTCTTGATTAGCTGACTGCAGAAGAAAATTCGATAAAATTTTTTTTATTATATGACACGCTCAGAGCAAAAGCGAACTAAAAAAATAAGTTGCGGAAAAGTGAAGTAAAAACACGCGAGAGCAAAAACGACCTAATAGTTAGCCGAGAGGTAAAACGACACAAGAATGAAGGGGGAAGATTCCCCCCACTTTGCTGCTGCGAAGATCAGCCTCGTATAAAGCCGAAAATGCGCGAACACGAATCCGAACTCGCCCGAATTCACGAATAAAAATATAATCAGCTGCTCCTAGAGCTGCCAGATCGAGCCTAAGATTTACCCCCACCATAGGTCTTGATTTATATCTCGATCTCCATTTGAAAGAAATTAAAGAAATTGGCGATTCTGATGTTTCGCGTGATTCTTAATTTCATACATGATTCGATTTTGAGGTTATGTTTTTCAGGTGTATATAATATGGATATTATTACTATTATATATATTATTGATGTTAATATTATAATTATAAAATTTTATATTAATGTTAATGACTACTTGACTATCTTTTAATAGAAATAGTTCAACTTTAACTAAAACAATTAGTTTTATGCAAAAAAAGTAAATTTGTAATAAAATACATAAATTAAAAAAAAAATTTTTTTTAATTTTTTCAACAAAATAGTTAAATTTTCTAACAAAAAGTTAATTTTTCATCCAAGAAGCTGAATTATAAACTAAAAAAGGCATTTTTAATAAAATACATGAACTTTGCACAAAAGAAATTTAATTTTCAACAAAACTAATTTTCTATACAAAAAGTTAATGTTTAATTATTGTTAAATTTTCGACAAAAAAAATAAATTTTCTTGTGGTTAAAAATTTTTTTTTAATGAAAAAAAAAAGAATTTTGTACAAAGTAGTTAAAAATCCTTTTAAATCTCTTGAAATTTTTTTAAGCTCTTGAAAATTCCTTGCAATTTTAAAAATACCCTAAAATATTTTCAAATTCTTTAAAACATTATATTAAATTATTATAATCAATGAAAAATTCCTTGGAATCTATTAAAATATCCTAAAATATAACAAATCTTTCAAAATTTCATATTAAAATACCGTAATCAATTGGATATTCCTTGGAACATTTGTAAATACTCTCAAATATTGCAATTCATTCCAAATATTTTGACATACCTTGAACTTTTTTTAAAAGATTTTTCAAGTACTTTTGAATTTTTTTAAATAACCCTTCTAAAATTTTTTTAATTCTTTGAAATTCCTGTAAATTATAAAAATAAATTGAAAATTCCTTGACATCTTTTAAAACATCCTCAAATATTTAAAACACTTAAAATTTTTTTGAAATCTCTTGAAATTTTGTAAAGCTTCAAATTGAAATTTAAAGACGAGAAAAGTTTCAGAACGTTAAATGTTGAAATGTTTTTTAGATTAGAGTTTTGAAAATGGGATCAATAAAAATTCAAAGCTTTCAAAATTTAATTTTCAAAAATTTGCAACTATTTAATAACAATAATTTGGTATGGTAATTTAAGATGGGATTCAAGTCTTCAAATTTTGAACTGTAAATTTGAAAGTTTATTTATAAAAAATTACTAATCATGAATAAAATGAAAGCGTTCATAATTTAAAAGTACGTTTTTCAATTGGGCAATCTCTAAATAAAATTATTTCAGACTGAAATTTAGAAAACAGAAAAATTTCAAAGTGTTAAAAATTTTAATGTTTGTAGATTAGTCAAACTATTAAATTAAAGTGTTGATACAAATTACTCGAGTTAAAGTTTAAGGATTTAAAAACAATTTTTGTATAAAATTATAAAATTATATATATATTTTTTAAACATACTTTTAAATTTTGAACGCTTTCAATTTATTTATGATTACTAATTTTTGGCCAATAATCTTCTGAGTATACAATTCAAATTTTGAAAACTTGAATTCCATCGAGTTGGAAATTATTCATATTTCATAGTTCAAAATAAAATTTTGAAAGTTTTGAATTTTTATTGATTCCATTTTCAAAACTCTAATCTACAAATATTTCAATTTTTAACGTTTTGAAATTTTTCTGCTTTCTAAATTTCAATCTGAAGCTTTTAAAATTCTCAAGAGTTTTCAAAAGATTTTTAAGGATTTTAAATATTTGAGGATGTTTTAAAAGATGTCAAAGAATTTTCATCTTATTTTTATAATTTTACGGAATTTCAAAGAATTTTAAAGAAGTACTTTAAAAATCTTTAAAAAAAAGCTCAAGGTATGTCAAAATATTTGGAAGGTATTGCAATATTTGAGAGTATTTTAAAATGTTCCAAGGAATTTTTAATTGATTTCAATAATGTAGCATGAGATTGTAAAAGATTTTAATTATTTTAGGGTATTTTTGAATTTTGAATTTTCAAGAGATTTCAAAAGATTTTAAAGTATTTTAAATATTTGAGGATTTTCAAAAAGATGTAAATGAATTTTCAATCCATTTTGATAATTTAAGGGAATTTCAAAGAATTTTAACAATTGTATCAGGGTTGTTTAAAAAACTTCCAAGTATCTTAGAAATCTTAAAAAGATGTCAAGGGGTTTCAAAAGATTTTGAAGGTTTCGAAATTAATGAGTGTATTTTAAAAGGTTCCAAGGAATTTTCAATTGATTACAGTAATTTAATATGAGATTTTAAATTATTTGATATATCTTAGTATATTTTAATAGATTCCAAGGAATTTTCCATTGATTTCAATAATTTAGTATGAGGTTTTAAAGGATTTGAAATATTTTAGGGTACTTTTAAAATTTAAAGGAATTTTCAAGAAATTTTAAAGGATTTAAAATATTTTAGGATGTTTTAAAATATTCCAAGGAATTTTCAATGAATTTCAATAACTTAAAACAATTTCAGCAAGAAAATTAATCTTTTTTGTCGAAAATTTAACTATGATTAAACATTAATTTTTGTATAGAAAATTAGACTTGGTGGAAAATAAAATTCTTTTGTGCAAAGCTCATGTATTTTATTAAAAATGCCTTTTTTTAGTATACAATTCAGTCTTTTCAACGAAAGAAAGGAATTCTTGATTAAAATAGATGCATTTTTTTAAAAATAAGAATAATTCTCTACAAACAAAAAATGAATTTTAACTGAGAAAATTCAATATTCAAGAAAAAAGCTCAGAAAAATTGTTCAAGTTTAAAATTAAAGAAAATTTCAACCGAAGATAATACATTTCATGGTTCAGTATACAAAATTAATTTTCAGCAAACAGTTGAATTTGTAACAAAATAGTTCAATTATCAACAATAAAAGAAAAAGAATTTTTCACCAAAATAGATACATTTTCAAACAAGAAAAATAATTCAATTTCAAAACAGATGAAATTTTAATTAAAAACGGTCAATTTTCAAGCAAAAAAAAAACAAATTTCGAATGAAATAGTCCAATTTGCAATGAAAAAAGAAATAAATTTTCAACTTAAAAAATGAGTTTTGAAGAACAATAAAAACAATCGAATTTACAACAAAATGCATAAATGTTTAAACACAGAAGTGAATGCACAAACAACAAGAATAATATTCTAATAACAAAATGAATTTTCTACCAATGAAATTAATTTTCTCTAAAATCGACGAATTTTGAAGCAAACACGAAAGCAATTTTCAACTTTAGAAATGAATTTCAATATAAAACATAAGTATTCAACCAAAAATGGAATAGTTAAAATTGTTTTTTCAACGTAGTAGTTTAATTTTCAACGAAAGAAGTAAATTTTCGACTAAAAAAGATACCTTTTTAACCAAAACAGGAACAGTTACATTTTCAGTCAGAAAAATTAATTTAAAACAAAATCGAATTAACAGCAAAATAGTTACATTTTCACCAAATAAATGAATGTACAAACATAAAGAATAATATTCTTCTAAAAAAAATGAATATTCAACAAAATACATGGATTTTCCACCACACAGTTAAATTTTCAACTAAAAAATAAAGTGTTTAAAAAAAAGTTTAATTTCCAGCCAAAAATGGAATAGTTATATTTTCAGTAAAAATGTGACTATTAACCGAAAAAAGAAGTTATAACAAAATATTAAAATATTCATCAAGAACACAATCAATTTTCAACGAAAGAGTGGAATTTATAACCCAAGAACTGAATTCTTAATAAAAATAGTAAAATTTTCAAACGAGAAGAATAATTTCCTATCAATCAAGGTGATTTTTCAACTAAATAGTTGAATTCCCAACTAAAAATGCTGCATTTTTAACAAAAAATGAAAGAGTTAAATTTTCAGTTCAAAAATCAATTTTCAACCAAAAAGGCTTTTTAAGTCCGAAAAGAAAAAATATCAATTTAAAAAAAATTTGTATATCAAAATGAAGTACTTTAACGGAACAGATGATTTTTTTGCAAAACCTTTGAATTTTCAAACCAAACTTATGAATTTCTAACAGGAAAGTTCATTTTAAACCAAATAGAAAAATTTTTAACAAAAAAGATGAAACTTCAATCAAAAAAATGTAATACTAGAAGTTTTAAACTGAAAAGGAATGTATTCAGTAAAAAAGAGTTAGACATTCTTACTTGTTTTTATTAATAATTCAGTTCGCGTTTGAGGCGAATAACGAGAAAAATTGCTTTAAATAAACATTGAAATTCATTGTTATGTCATCGACTAATGTAGTGAACTCGTTTTTTGTCGATAGAATTATGATTTTTGATCTACTTATTTATAAACTTTTTTTACACAAATAGAATAGACATTTTGGTTGAAAATTCTTTTTTTTGTATGTTATTCTTGTGTTGAAATTTAATTTTTTCTACTGAAACCTTGAGCATAAAATGGAATTTTCAATTAAAAAGTGCTTGTTGTTTTCAGTTGAAAGTTCGTCTTTTTGGTAGAAACTTTTCTTTCTTGTTTCAAAACTGATAGTTTTGGTAAAAAATAATTATGATTTTGTTAAAAATTTTTTTTTCAGCTGAAAATTAAGCTATTACCTTCCTGGTTGAAAAATCTTTTTTAGTTAACACATTCAACTACCTGGTTAAATTTTTTTGGTAATTTCGTAATTTTTAAAATATTTTTTTTATTGAAAATGTTCCGATGGCATTCATGGTTGAAAACTACCTATTTTATAGATAATTCGTTTTTTTTACAAATTAATTTGTTTGAAATTACGTCTTTTTTAAGAAAAATATTTGTTTGAAAAATTAATTGTTTTTTGGTTGAAACAGAATTTTGTTTTGATGTAAATTTCGGCTTTTTAGTAAAAATTGATTTGTTTTGAAAATTCTTCTTTCCATTTGAAAATTAATTTTTTTTTGCTTTTTTATTAATTTTTTTGCTAAACATGTATTAATTCCATTTTTTGTTAAAAAAATTTTTTTTATTCAAATTCAAGTATGTATATGGTTAAAAATCCATTTAATTGGTAGAGTATTATTCTTCATGTTTTTGTATTCACTTCTTTGTTCAAACTTCTAATATGTAATAAATTCGATTGTTTTCCTTTTGTTCAAAATTAAATTTTGAATTTAAAATTCAACTGTTAAATTTTTTGTTCAAAATTTTATTTTTCAGTTGAAAATTCATTATTTCCGTCGACAATTAAATTTTTTAAATTGAAAATGAACTACTACATGTTTGGTTAAATACTTGTTTTTTTAGTTTTAATATTAATTTTCAAGTTAAAAATTTGACAAATTTATTGATTTTTTTACCATTTATTTTTTTTCAGTTGAAAATTCTTATTTTATAGTAGAAAATTAGCATTCTTGTTTGAAAATGCATCTATTTTGGTAAAAAAATTCATTCTATTGGTTGATTATTTAACACCTTTATTAAAAATTCGATTCTTTTTGGTTGAAAGAACATTTTTTAATACTTAAATTTTAACTGTATCATTTTTGATTTAAAATTGATCTTTTCTAGGTTACAATTTATATATTTTTTCGTCAAAGATTGAACTATTGTGTTACATTTTTTTGCTTAAAAATGGACTGCTTTCAGTTATTAAAAGTTCATGTTTTTTTTAAATTAAATTATTCTTCATGTTTCAAAAAGTATCTGTTTTGGTTAAAAATAATTTATTTTGTCTTTATGAAAATTCTAATATTTTGTTAAAAATTAATTTTTGGGATTAAAAATTTAACTGTATCATTATCGGTTAAAAATGTATTTTTTTAATTAAAAAATGTGTTGTTTTTTTTTTTTGGGTAAAAAAATTGACCTTTCTCAGTTAAAAATGTATCTTTTTTTGGTAAAAATTTATTCTTCTTGTTTAAAGTTCATCTATTTTAATTAAGAATTCATTTCGTTCGTTAAAAATCCACCTTTTTAGTAAAAATTCTTTTCTGTTGATATATGATTTGTTTAGATAAAGATTAAACATTCCATTTTCCGTTAAAAATATATCATTTTAGTAAAAAATTCAATTATATGGTGAAAATATTTTCCACTTCGCAACAAATGTAATGATTCTATGGTAACTCAGGATTTTAAAACCAGAATAAATTTGAGGAGCAGTTGATTAGATCGTCATTCGTAAAGTCGGGCGAGCTCGGATTCGTGTTCGCGCATTTTCGGCTTTACACGAGGCTGGTCTTCGCAGCAGCAAAGTGGGGGGAATCTTCTCCCTTCATTCTTGTATCGTTTTACCTCTCGGCTAACTATTAGGTCGTTTTTGCTCTCGCGTGTTTTTACTTCACTTTTCCGCAACTTATTTTTTTAGTTCGCTTTTTCTCTGAGCGTGTCATATAAAAATTGAATTTTTATGTTTTTTCCCATGCATTTGAATGAATCTCGGCCCAATGAACAAACAGCACGAACGTGGCCGCGGTCAACTCTCACGACACTTCTAAATTATAGACTGGATAGGAAGAGCCAGGGGACTGGACCCTATGAAACAGAAAGATGGGGGTGATTTGTGGGAAAAAATATTTTATTCGTAATCTGTAAAAAAAGTTGGTTAAGAAATATGACCTGTGGTCAAGTATGAACAATAAATTTCTATTCTATACCACTGTGGTGTGTATGAAGGCGCGGGTCGACTCGAGTCAAGTGCGTACTCGACTATAAAAAATCGCTCGTTTCTTTTAAACAAAGAGAACGTTTTGGCTCTATTTTTGTCAAAATATTCCTTAAACATCAGGCAATAACTTTGCTACTGGAAGTTTTCCGTCCGCGAGACCGTCATGGTTTGCAATCATTTTTATGTCACAAATAGAAAAAAAATCTATTTTTAAAACATAATTGGTATCGGTAGAGCTTTTACTATTTGGAAAAAACCCGAGATAATTACCTCGAGTAGAAACCGAGTTTTCGCGAGTTTAGTTTCAAAAGTCATTGATTTCGAACATTTTTCCGCGTTTCGGCATATGCAAATTAGTTAAGAACAACAACAAAAACTGCAGAAAATGAATTAGAATCCGCGATGCACGCGAGTAAAGATTGGAACAGTTTTCGTCGATTTTCTCGGGTTCGTTCATTTTGCAGTTAACGATGTTTTCTTAAATCACGGCAGATCTAATCCACACGCTCAAATAATCTTTTTCTTTAAAAATTTATCATTTTTGTTAAAACTTTAACAATTAGGTTTTAAATTTGTACTACTTTCTTAAAAATGCATTTTTTGTTTGACAATTAAAATTTTTAGTTACAAGTTCATCTCTTTGGTTAGAAATTGAACTGTTTTGTTAAAAATTCATTTTTTTTTGTTATTAAAAAATTACTTTGGTAATCGAAAATTTACGTATCCCATTTTTTGTCGAAACTGGTTCTTTTTAAAGTAAAAATTGAACTTTTTGTTAAACTTGAACTATTATGCTAAAAATTCGTTTTTGTCGTTGAAAATTTATCTAGCTTAGTTGAACACTCAAATTAAGGGTCGAAAGTTCTCGTATTTTGTTGGCAATTCGCCATTTTGGTATAAAGTTAACTTTTTTATCAAAATTTCATATTTTTTATTTGATAATCCAACTTTTTTATGATGTAGAAAAATTGTCATTTTTTTAAAATTCAATAATTTACTAAAAAAATCAACTACTGAGTAAAAAAATAGTTTTTTTTTTATAATTACAATTTTTGATTTCAACCCTGACTCTGAAAATCAATTGTTTATTTTAATTTTGATTTATTACCGAAATTTATCATTTTATCAAAATTGCATATTTTTTATTTCAAAATTAAACTGTTTTGTGTAAAAAATTTGTCATTTTTTTAAAAGTTGAATAATTTAGTAAAATAATCAACTATTGAGTAAAAAAGTCGATTTTTATAATTGCAATTTTTGGCATTTCAACCCTTACTCTGAAAATCAATTGTTTATTTTAATTTTTAATTTATTACCGAAATTTATAATTCATCATACGGTCATGCCGACAATATAGGTATATTGGCATATTGACTCGCTATAAAAATAAATATTTTTGTTTAAAAAATTAACAACTAGGGTTTAAATTAAAACGACTTTCTTAAAAATTAAAAAATGTCTTTGTTTAAAAATACATCTTTTTTTAGTTGAAACTTCATCTTTTTGATTGAAAACTCTTAAATTTTGATTAAAAATTCTTTTTTTTTCGGTAGAAAATTAATCTTTTTGTTTAAAAATTCATCATTTTGTTTAAAAATTTAACAACTAGGTTTTAAATTTGGACTGGTTTCTTAGATATACATTTTTTGGTTGACAAATACAAATTTTAGTTACAAGTTCATCTTTGATTGGAAATTGATCTGTTTTCTTAAAAATAATTTTGGTAATTGAAAATTTTCGTATTCCATTTTTGTTCGAAACTTTTTAAAGTAAAAATTGGAACTTTTTGTTAAACTTGAACTATTATGTTAAAAATTAGTTTTTTTCGTTGAAAATTAATCTAGCTTAGTTGAAAACTCAAATTTAGGGTCGAAAGTTCTCTTATTTTATTGGAAATTCTCCTTTTTGATATAAAATTAACTTTTTTTAAATCAAAATTTCATATTTTTTATTTGATAATTCAACTGTTTTATGTAGAAAATTTCTAATTTTTTTAAGTTGAATAATTCAGTAAAAAAATCAACTATTGAGTAAAAAAATAGTTTTTGTTTTATAATTACAATTTTTCATTTCAACCCTTACACTAAAGGTGGGGTGGGGGGGGGGGGTCAAAAAATGGTAACGTAGTTTATGGTTGATCCCTGAAAGCAGCCGATAATTTTACATATATTATCTTTATTTTGAGTTTTTAGAAATAAAATGTCAAGATTTTGGATTCATGTGCATTATTAGGGAAATATAAAGAGCGTATTAATGAATTTAAAAAAATTTGATAGAACATTAATTATTAGTGAAATAAGCCTTTACATAATGAAAAGATCATAAATCTATTTTAATTTAGTAAACAACTTTTAGACAGTATTAAATTAAAAATATTATTTACATATAATTATGTGGCGCCAACAGATAATAAAAGCCCATTGCCCATTTTTAATGTAATTTCGATCAATGTATTTCAAGTTAAAATGTATTCTTGAATATTGAGATGTTAACTTAAGTGGATTTATCAAGTTTTGTTTTCTTACTCTTTAATTGTCCTTAGGAACAATTTATAGGGTTATCAGTTATGAAAAAAACGGTAACCTTTTTTGACATTCGTAATTCATGTATCAAACTATTTTGTCATAGAATGAGGAGACTTGGCTATCCTCCAGGGTGGTTAGAAGAAACACGACAGCAGCATTCAGGGTTGACATTATTTAATTCTGATGGTGTTGCGGAACTCGATCCGGATGCAAAAGTAGGCGAGATTGTCCTTGAAGGAGACCGTGATAAATATGACGTTAAACAGATTATTGACTTTCCGGGTTTCAACATCCCTACGCCGAAAGGATTTCGAGACGTAAGTAGGAATTCACTTCTTCAGGCAAAAGAAAATCATAATGTAATAAAATTGCTGGTATACTAAAATAATTATTAACTGCAGGAAGAGAAACATTATTGGGGTTCAGAAACACAAGTGGCCTATAGTAAAACGACCATGCTGATGAGTCTGAGTGGCAAGAAAGTAGACGATGGCTATAAAAGAAAGAAAATGAAAAAGAATTTCAACCTGTCATCGAGTTCCGACGTAAATACGAGTGAAATGGAAATTGATGAAATGGAAGGTATTTATCCAGTTCTTAAATTTCCATATTGACATCATTTTTAAAGCCCTACCGGGAAAACCTTAAATTGTCGGGGAATTTTTATATGACTGGAAAAACAAGGAAATACCAGGGATTTTTTTAAGTCAGGGAATTTTTTCGAAAGCATAATTTTTTTTTAATTGCAATCTAAATTTGAATAACAATGATTCTTCATTCGTAAAAGTATCTGTATATCACTGTATTTTAACAGTTTGTTCAGAAATATATTTTTTTAATTAATTTTTTTTTAACTGAAAATTTAACTATTTTTTTTTTTTGTAAGTGGATCGTTTTCAGTTGAAAATACAAGTTTTTGGTTCAAAATTCATGCATTTTGTTGAAAATTCGTTCTCTAATGGTATACAATTAATCTTCTTGTTTGAGCAATCATCTTTTTGCTTGAGAATTAAACAGTTTGTTTGCAATTTTTTCTCTTTCTTGACCGAAAAAATATTTCTTGATTGAGAATTCAACTTATTTTAAAAAGTAATCTTTTTTGGTTAAATGGAACTGTTTTTGATTTATATTTTTTATCTTTTTGGTTTATTATATCAACTACTATATTTTTCGTTAAGAATTAATCTTTTTTGGAATACAAACTTTATCGCTGGGTTGAAATTTTAACTCTTATATTAAAAATTGTTTTTTTTTCTTTGACTGACAATTAATTTTTATTGCTGACAATTTAACTATTCCATTTGAAATTTTAACAATTTTGTTGAAAATTCATCTCTATGATTGAATAATAATTTTTTACCTCAAAACTTAACTATTCAAGTTTTTTTTGAAAAATTATCTTTTAGTTTAAATTGCGTGTTTTCTAAACATAGAAATTAATGTTCTTGGTTGAAAATTTAATAATTCTAAACAAATATTAATCATTTCAGTTGTAATGTCATCTTTTTTATTTCTAATTGAACTATTTCAGTTAAAGATTCATCACTTTAGTTGAAACTTTAATCTTTTTGTTAATTCAACCATTCCAGTTAAAAATTTATAATTCTAATTGAAAATGTAACTGTTCAATTTTTGATTGAAAAAGTATTTTTTTAATTGAAAATTCTTTTGTTTTAATATTTAACAATTCCAGTTGGAGATCATCATTTTAGTTGAAAATTAATCTTTTTTTTTTAGAATTCTACTATTCCATTCAAAGATTTATAATTCTATTCGAAAATCCATCAGTTACATTAAAAATTGTTCATTTTAGTTAAAATTAAACTATTTGGTTGAAATTGTTTCTTTTATAGTTGAAAATTCAACTATTTTGTTAAAACCCATTAATCTTTTTGTTTGAAAATTATTCTGGCCATTCGAAAATTAATCTTTTTAATTGAAAAGTTGAGTATTCCAATTAATTATTCATAATTTTAGTTAAAAATTCATTTTTGAACTGAAAATGTAACTATTCTATTTTTTGTTGAAAACTGATATTTTTTAGTTAAAAATTAAATAATTTGGTTGAAAACGTATATTTTTTAATTGAAAATTCTTCTTTTTGGTTTAATATTCAACTATTTCGGATGAAGATTCATCAGTATAGTTAACAATGAGTTTTTTTTGGTTTAAAATTCAACTATTCCAGTAAAGATTCATCATTATATTCGAAAATTAATCCGTTATGTTAAAAATTGATCATTTTAGTTGAAATTAAACTATTTTGTTGAAAACCGTTAATCGTTCTGTTTGAAAATTATTCTTGGTATTCGAAAATTAATCTTTTTAATTGAAAATTTAAGTATTACAGTTAAATATTAATTATTTAAGTTAAAAAATTAATTTTTTTAATTGAAAATGTACCTATTCCAGTTATTGTTGAAAACTGATATTTTTTAGTTCAAAATTAAGATATTTGGTTGAAAATTTATCTTTTTTAGTTGAAAGTTCAACTATTTTGTGGAAAATCGTTGTTTTTTGTTGTTGTAGAAACTTAATCTTTTTGTTTGAAAATTATTCTTGGTATTCGAAAATTAATTTTTTTGATTGAAAATGTAAGTATTTCAATTAAACATCCATCATTTTAGTTTAAAATTAATTTTTTTTACCGAAAATGTAACGATTTCATTTTTTGCTTAAAACTGATATTTTTTAGTTAAAAATTAAACCATTTGGTTGAAAAAGTATCTTTGTAATTCAAAATTCATTTTTTTGGTTTTACATTAAACTATTTTAGTTGATGATTCATCATTTTAGTTTAAAATTAATCGTTTTTGTTTATAATTCAACTATTTGGTTAGAAATTAGTCTAATTTAGTTTAAAATTCAACTATTTTGTTGAAAAACATTAATCTTTTCGTTTGAAAATTAATCTTGGTATTCGAAAATTAATCTTTTTATGTGAAAATTTAAGTATTTCAATGAAATATTCATCAACTTAGCTGAAAATTAATTTTTTAAACTAAAAATGTAATTATTCCATTTTTTGTTGAAAACTGATATTTTTTTGGTTAAAAATTAAACCATTTGGCTGAAAATTGATAATTTTTAACTAAAAATTAATCTTTTTGGTTTAAAATTCAACAATTCCAACTATTAATTAATTAAACCATTTGGTTGAAAATTGATCTTCTTTGTTGTTGAAAATTCTATTATTTGGTTGTGATTTCATATATTTGGTTGAATTATCATCTTTTTAATTAAAAATTAATCTTTTTGTTGAAAATGCAACTATTTCGTTAAAAATCATCTATCTTGCTGATAATTCAATTATTTTACTTGATTGAATTCAATATAGTACTATAAAAAATTGTACCTGGAAACATCTGCGATACACGGAAAATACCTGGCATTGTCAGGACTTTTTTTATACCGTGTTTTTTTTTTAAATTCTGTTTTTGTGTTTCAGAAGAAACTCTGGTGGAAAGTGTGCCAGTGAATGGCTTATTTGTTCCTCCACTTCCAAAAGACAAACCTGTTAATCCCCCCGAACCTCCTCCTCCAGATGCGGAGGATTTTGATTCGCAAGGCGATTTGACCCCTGAACCGAAGGTAGGCACTTTTCCTCTCTTTAATGTAAAAAGTAAAAAGTAAAATTATTTAGGGTAGCCGCCCCACGTTGGGGAAAAAATGACTCTTTTGGTTCAAAATAACCCACAACCGACAAATATTGACCGATTTGGACCAAAAAAATTTTTTAAAAATGCTAATAAGATATCTAAAAGAGTCTGATTTTTAAATTAGTCTTTCAATTTTTTTTATAATTAAACCAATATGACGAAAAAATTGTAAATTTTGTCTGTTTGATGTTCCTAGTGCTCGTCAATAACAGGAAAATGGTTGAAATCACCTAAGTTTCATAGAGTAACATTAGTTAAAGATGTTCCAATATTATATAATAAGCAAAACAAAAAATTTATAAATAAATTATTTGTTGCAAGAATGTTTTCTACGATTTTCCATAATTTTATACTTTCTCAAGTTTTGTTGCAAGAAATTTCTTGAGATTATTATTGTTAATATTATAAACAAATTTAATACGCAAATTCATTTATAAGGCATTTCTCGACGGAAAAATACGTTTTTTTCTATATCAATCTGTTAAATTAGGAACTTTATGATAATTTGAGCAAAATTCATAATTTGTTGATTTATTCTTATGATTTTTTTTCCAATGCCAGTCCTTTCAATTGGCAATTTCATGACAACTTCAGCAAAATTCATAATTAATTGATAGATTTAATGATTTTTTTAAGCAAATGCATTAAAGGCATTTAACGACAGAAATATACGTTTTTTTTCTATGTCAAGTTTTTAAATTAATAACTTAATGATAATTTCAGCAGAATTCATAATTCTTAAATCAATTTAATGATTATTTAACAAACAAATGCAAAAAAAATTGTTTTTTTTCGGTGTCAGTCTGAATGCTATGATGTTTTAACCAAAATTAATACAAAATATGCACTTTTTAGCTATTTGTCAGTGAAAAAGTTTTTTTTTCAATCACAGTCCCTTTAGTTTAAGTTTCTCATTACTTTAATTCTTCTAATAAGGCTGCAGCTTCAGGATTGAGTAGAATGACCTTTTCCTTCAAATACCCAAATACAAATACCCAAATAATGCTTATATTAATTTATAAACTAGTCATGAATGTTGCTGAATTTATTATGAAGATCCGAATTAGAAAGTCTGCCTCAGAAACAAAAGAATTTATTCGTCGACAGATGCCACAATAATGTTTTTTTTAAATCATAAAATTCATTTAAAAAATTATGAATTTTTCTGAAATTATCATGAAGTTCATAATTAAAAAAGTTGACATCGAAAGAAAAAGGAATCTCTCTATCAACAAATACCTGATTAATGTTTTTGTTTATAATATTAACAATAATAATCTCATGCAGAAATTTCTACATCATTATATTTTCTTATACAAATTTCTTGCAATATAACTCAAAAAATGTAAAATTATAGAAAATCGTAGAAAACATTCTTTAAACGAATAGTTTGTTTATAAAATTTACTTATTTATTACATAATATTGGAACATCTTTAACCAATGTTATTATATGCATTTTAGGCTATTTCAACCATTTTTCTGTGATTGACGAACACCGGGAACGTCAAACAGGAAAACTGGCCGATTTTTCGTCATATTTGTTCATTTATAAAAAAATTGAATGCATAATTCAAAAATCAGGCTTGAGAATTCTCTTAGAAATTTTATCAGCTTTTTTTCCATTTTTTTTTCAAATTAGTTTAGAATGGGTACTACTTCCGGTGTTCCAGCTTACCAAATGTGCCTTATTTTCTCACTAATAATTCAATTACACATAGAAAGACAAATACTTACAAAAATCTAACTTCCCCATTTAATTTTAATTAATTTAAAATTATTCAACTTTAAAAGATGTTAGTATAAAAGAAGTTCAAATTTCACAATAAAAATTGATCAAATTAGAATGTTAGAATTTTGTCTAGTTGTTTTGAAATGTCTGATGTATTTTTTAATTTTATTTCAAATATTCAATTTTTAAAGCTTACGATTTAAAATTCTTTAAATTAGAATGTGTAAAATTACGGTGCAAATTTATTGCCTATGCTGATTTTTTCAAATATTTACTAAACGTAAATTTAAAATTTATTTTTTGTTTGCTTAAAGAACGATAGCATCGCATCATCTTCTCCCACGAATTCACCGGCTGCGTCAGATTCAGAATCGACGTCGACCACGACGTCTCAGCTTCCACAAATCAGTACACCTATTTCCAAAACAACTATAAAGTCAATCGAACTTGGCACACCCATTTTGAAAAGTACGTCTCCTTATAGCAGACTTCCGTCATCGGAAAAATTCTCGAAAAACATCTGCGATGTTATAAATTTCGAAAACTTGCCAGATGCAACTGGAAAATATGAACAAATGTCAGGAATTATTCAAAAAGTAAGATGCACGTTGGCGGAAATGCATAAAGATTGAAGGTTGTAATTGTTATCGAGCGCTTTTCAAGGTAAATTTGGAAATGTAAGGGGATGATTTTATGGGCAGTATTCGACTACTTAAAAAACTCAAAGTATTCGATCGATTTCAGGTTGTTCTTCTAAACTGTTCCCAATTCGGGAACTTGGAATTAATAAATTAGTTTTTCAAATAACATAACTTAAAAAATTCTAAGTTTGTTGCAATCATCCCATTATACTTCAGTCAAATTTCAGTGTTGAAAAAATATTCCACCAAGAACAATCATGATGTGAAAACTAAATCTTTTTACAACAAAGCATGTAAAAGAAATCTCTGACAATAGTTTCACATTCTGCGTTAGAGCGCATTTCAAGTGTACATAATCGATGGGCGAGATATTGCCGTAGGGCTGAATCTAAAAATGGTAGATTCATTATAGATTTTTTTATAAAAACAAAAAAGAGCGCATTACGATGGAATGAATGGCAGACGTTACAATAACAATTCTGTAGAATGACGCCGCAAAAAAGTGAAAGTTGAATGAATAACTTTTTTTTAAAGGGAACTTGTAAACATAGTATAATAATTATATAAGTTTAAATCAATACACAAGAATGTTGAAGCATTAGGGAAATTGATCTCCAATTACTTGTGAGCCGATGTGGCTATTATTATTATTATTATTATTATTATTATATCATCTTAATTTAACGCAGAGTGTAATTTTTCTTAAATTCGAATAATGATTTTGATGTTGAAGTTTGATATATGCGACATATTTATATAAAAATGAATTTTTTTCTTGAATAAGAGAAATATTTTAATTTTCCTATCCAAGATTTCAGAGAAGACTATCTGCTTAGAAAATGTTTAGATTTTGTATAAGAGAGGAAGATTCAGATGGGCGTATTTTTTTATGGAGTAAAATGATTTACAAGTTTTTTGTTATTTAAAGAGTGATAAATAAATCCTTATTTTTCTCAAATGATTTTGAACTTTACAACTATCTCCTAATATTTTTTAATAAAACAGTTGCACAATATAAAATATTTCTCGAACTACTAATTAAAGTTTGAATAAAAATGACATTTTAGATTAACAAAAAAAATATGTCACTTGTGGTATTTTGGCCGTTTCATTTAAAATTGTTCTAAACATAAAATATTAAAATTTAATAAGCAAGATTAAAAATTGTTTGGATTAAAGTTAAATGCATTATGTTTTTTAATGTTAATCAATTTGATATTAAAAATTGTAATAATCTATCAATTTTACGATTTAGGCATTCAAAATCAAATTGAATAATTTTTAATTCAACACTCGAGATAAAAAAAATCTCTTAAACATAGAAAATTACACTTTGAAAGCGTTTTATAATAAAGAATTAACGATTTTAAATTGAAAACGTTTAAAATTGAATAATTTAACAATTCAACAATCCGAACAAATTTAGCTATCCTTTCAAGAATTAAAATATTATTATTGATGGTATTGTTGAAGAGAGGAAAGATTATTTTGCATGAAAAAAGTGGTAAACAACCAAATTATTGATTGAAAAAAATCTTTTTTTGTTCTAACTTTTTTTTCTTATCGCTTCTTCCGCTTCTTACGCAAATATTGAAAAATACGGGGGTTTATTGAATGAAAGCTTACTTTCCCGAGAAAAAAATCTTTTCGACTTTTCTGCATCTAATTTTTGAAAATAAATACACTTATCTGAAATATTATTTTTTGTTGATGATTTTAAGCATTAAACATTAATTTTCAAAAATTGGATGCGGCAAAGTTTTAGATAATCTTTTTCTAGAGAAAATGAGCTTTCATTCCATAAAATACCATTTTTTGTTAATTTACAGGGCTAGATTCGTGCATCTTGTTCGATTTTTATCAACTTTTTTTGAAGAAAAATGCGACTAATCGACTTTTTTGCATTTTTTTCGGAAATTAGCTATACGTATTTTCAATTTTAATTCGAATTAATTATTTCAAATTAAAATTTAAAACTAAAACAAAAATGTACCATTTTAATTAAGAATATTAAAAATTCAATCATTTCTCGTTAAAGGTCATTACTTAGAAAATTTTAAATTAATGTAGACTGAAATTATCTTTCTTGGTTGCTAATTATGGCTTCGTTGAAAATTCGTATCTTCAGACTGATAATTTAAGTGTCTTATAAAAACTCTTTATTTTTATTTTTTTCATAAAAGATTGATCGTTTTGGGTTGATAATTCACATTTCTTTGCTGAAAATAAACTTTTTCCTTGAAAATTGGTCTCTTTTGATTGAAATTTCAACTGTTTGGTTGCATTTTTTTAATTCGACTGTTTGGTTGAAAATTCATCCTTCTTCGTTAAAAATTTACTTTATTTTTTAAATTCAACTTTTCAGGTTGATAATTCCACTGTCTTTGAAAGATTTCGGCTTTTTGGCTTGAAAATTCAAATATTTGGTTAAAGTTTAATATTTTTGTATTTGATAATTTTACCATCTGATCGAAGATTCAACTATTTGGATACTTCAATTATATCGTTAAAAAATTGTCTCTTTTGCTTGAAAATTTTAACTATTTGGTTCCAAATTTTTCTTTCTTAAATTAAACTATTCGAGTTTGAAAGTCAACGATTCTCAACTCTTTTTAAAACTTCGTTTCTGGTTTAAAAATTCAACTATATTAGAATCTATGTTAATTTGATTTAAAAGATTTTAGTCCCCTATTATTCCTCCATTTTCGTGAAAAAATGAATAATTTCATATTCAAATTTGAAGCATTATTTGTTGAGTAATTTCAAGTTAAAAGTATTTAAAATGAATGTAAATGATAATTTGATCTATTTCTTTCATTTGAAATTAAGTCCAAGTTGATTAGTTCAACTGTTCAAGAAGAAATATTCAAACCCCAGATTTGGAATCCTTGAAACTAAATAGCAATTGTTCAAAAATTATCCTGACCTAAAAGTTTATTTTGATTGTACAGTAAATATGTTAAAATCAATAATAATGATGTATGAAAAACGTCATTCGGCTTTTTATCGATTTTTTCGGAACTTTATGCTACTTTTTTTTTAAATGTTTGCGAGAAAACATTCTCGAAAATCGAATTTTCAATTTAAAGATAAAGACACTCATCTAGTGTTGAATAATGTTGTAAAATTGAGTTTCAAAATGTTTGGAAAGAGTAATCCAGATTCAAGAGGAAAAAAAAGAAACCTGCTCTCGAGGAAATACAATTTTTTTAAAATTGTCTCTTGCGCCTTTCCACTTTGGCACGCTTTGCAGGTGTTTTTCCTAAATACTTTTAATATAGTGATAATAACAAAAAATAATGATCTGATCTTTATTATTCAAAATATTATGCAGGAATGTACAATCTTGGTTTGGATTTTATTCACATCTTTACAAAGAAATCGTTTGTCTCTACAAAACTAATTTTAAAAACTTGTATTTATATTGCACATGGTAGATAATAATCTACAAGTAAAATTAGCTAAATAACATCTTATTCAAATGAGGGGAGGTGCTACAAATATATGTGAACACTGGAATTCTATGGTCTGAAAAATTTGGATCATAGATTATGCACGGTCCACTCCATTGTATAGCGCCGCCCATGATTTGAATTAAATCTGTTTTCACAAAACGGCATAGACGTGCTTGATAAAATATAAATTTACAACCACTTGCAACCGACCCTTTATTCGACTATCGTTCAAAT
Organism: Belonocnema kinseyi; assembly: GCF_010883055.1. Taxonomy (NCBI): domain Eukaryota; kingdom Metazoa; phylum Arthropoda; class Insecta; order Hymenoptera; family Cynipidae; genus Belonocnema; species Belonocnema kinseyi. Next base: position 90,474,409 of record NC_046657.1, read on the forward strand.
AATATTAAATCAAAAATAAATATTTCCGCACCATAGAATAAATTACAATAATTATTTCTTTTATATTTCTGAGATTATTTCACAAGTGCCCCATCTTTTTCTTAAATAAAGGGTCAACAATTTTACAATAATTCACCTGGAATTATAGAGATTCTAGCTCGAGATTTTTAAAATAATGAAAGACCCTGGATTAAATCGCAAAACTGTTCAAAGTTCGACTCTCTGAACTCTTGCTCTAAAAATTTTTAACGAAGGTCAGAAAGTTGAATAAGAATGAACCCATCCCAAAAGATAGACTATAGATACTTTAAAAACCGCAGCTTTTGGGCTGCGAGCATGCGATATCCAGACCGCACAATTTTCAGGAAGACTTAGCCATTCCAATTTAAAACAAAGTAACTGATCACGTGATTTCATACTTTGAAACCATGTATAAGATGTATGGATAAGTGCGTGTATAAAGAATAAAATTCGTATTTAATCGCTTTATAAAACTGTATAAAGTTTAGCTATATACAAGTCTTTTCACGAAGAAAAAAGATGAAGTTAAAAATGTTCATCATTAAACTGTTTCTTTACTGTCAGTTAAGCGTTTCGTTTTAAACTATTTGAATCATCAGTTACTGCGCTTTAATGTGGCACAGCCTTTTTTGTGTAATGGAGCACCAATTTTATTTTCTGGTTTCCATTTAAAGTTAGTAATACTATTGAATCGTGTCCGCATTGATAGCCCAGTCAAATTCAAATGCAAAATTACTGATTGTTAGTTTCGTCGTTAAATAATTCTATCAAACGCTTAAACTGCAATCACGAACGTTTCTAGTTGCTAACCGGTGTTCAGTTGACAGTTGGTGGAGGTGTTGGAGGATCATCATTCGAATCCTGGAAATAAAATTTTATTTTCATGTATTAGAAAACACAACATTTATTATACACAATATTTAACACAATATTTTGGATAATTGATGGACATTTATATTTTAACTTCAGAATTACTGTATAATATTTTGTACCAAGCCGTTGGAATTTTCTTTGAAAATGTCAATTTCCAACCAATTTACAACAATTTCTTTTAAAAAACGCTAATATACCCTACTTTTTCCAAATATTTAGTATTTTAACTATTCTTTAAAATCGAATGAATTTTTTTTTATAAAATTACTAATTTCCGGTATAAAATAGGAAAAAAATCCAAAAATCGTGAATTTATTAACTTTAAATGATAATCTAAATAATAATCATAATCTGAAAAATCTTATAATTTTTGTAATTACAAATACCAATTTTCGAAGAAAAACACTAGCATAATGTTACCAAAAATTAATCGAAATTGTAAGTTTTCTTTGCGATTGAATTATTTGTTTAAAATAATCGATTAACATAGCTTTCAATTGTTCCAAAATTATAAACCTTCTTTGAAATCTAATGATTTTTAATAAAAATATCGATTTTCACTGTAAATAACCAGCCTATAACTTAAAATTGTTACAAAGTTATGAATCGTCTTTTTTTAAATATCTTTTTTTCAATAAAAAAATTCAATTCAAACCGACAATTGTTCAGTAATTGTGAATCTCCTTAGAAATCTAATAACTTTTCAATTAAAATATTAATTTCCTACAAAAAATACCTAGCACAATCTTAAATTGTTCAAGCTTGTAAATCTTATTATTTTTAACAAAAAAGATTGGATTTAATTCTTTAATGATTTTGGTTTAAAAATTAGAAAAATATCAATTTGTGGTGAAACCAGTGAAACATACTAACATATCCTAAAGTTGCTTAATTTATGTTTTAAAATACAAATTATGGTTTAAAACGGTAGCGTAACCAAAAATTGTTTGAAAATGATGAAACTTTAAATCTAATCGTTTTTGTTTAAAAATGGCAATTTCCAGGAAAACATGCAAACAAAACTGAAAAACATAAATTGTTGAAAAATTTATAATCATTGAAATTGAATAAAAATAAAAAAGTACAAATGTCTCTCTATTCGTATGAGGTTTTCTATGACTTTTCTTATTAAAAGCGATTATTTCACAATTTCAAATTTAAGCTATAAAACAACTTCAAGTAATGAAAAGCCAATCAAATTTAAAGAACAGTGATCGCGAGATTTTCGAAACATATCCTTACACCACCTTTTTTCGATAAGAATACACACACACACACACACACACACACTTAAACTTTCTCAATCGTTTTTATTTATTTGAAAAAATCGTATATTCTTATCCAAAAAAAGTTGGTGTAACGATATGTTTCGAGTACCTCGCAATCACTGTTCTTCAAATCTGATTGGCTTTTCATTACTTGAAGTTGATTTATATCTTAAATTTAAAATTGTGAAATAATAGCTTTTAATAAGAAAAGTCATAGAACACCTTATACGAATAGACAAACATTTGTACTTTTTAAATAGAGAGTATAATAATATAGTATAGTTAAATAATACCGAAAACTGAGGTCATTTGTATCGAAATTCCGGTACACGTAGCACATAGCTATGGCCTTTTAAATACTCTTGCGCGGTAAAATTAAAACTAAAATTATCTAAAAGATTATTGTGAATATTATACATGTTTTATGTTAGTCCTGTTCGCCGGAAATTAGTGTTTTTTTTTAAGAAGAATATTATTACAAAATCGTAAAGCTTCGAAAAAGACTTAAAATTTCTAAAAATGTTAGGTTGTGTTACTTTCTAACCGGAAATTCGAATTTTTAAACAAAAATCCCCAACCAGACTCCAATTTTTCAACAATTTTATATTATGTGAACATTTTACACCGTAAATGGGTATTGATAATAACAAATTATCAAATTTCAATAATTACAAATTTTTCAACAATTTATGTTTTTCAGTTTTGTTTGTATATTTTCCCGGAAATCGACATTTTTAAACAAAAATGATTAGATTTGAAGTTTCATAATTTTTAAACAATTTTTGGCTACGTTACCGTTTTAAACAAAAAGATTTTATTTTAAAACATAAATTAAACAACTTTAGGTTATGTTAGTATGTTTCACCGGTTTCACCTCAAATTGGTATTTTTCTAATTTTTTAACCAAAATCATTAAAGATTTAAATCCACTCATTTTTCTTAAAAATAATCACATTTAAAAGCTTGAACAACTTAAGATAGTGTTAGGTATTTTTGGTAGGAAATTAATATTTTAATTGAAAAGTTATTAGATTTTTAAGAAGATTCACCATTTTTGAACAATTTTAGGTTACGTTGGTGTTTTACTTCGAAATTCGAAAAGTCTAGAATTTAAAAAAAATACTATTTGAAGAAGATTTCAGAAACTATTAAAAAAATTTCATTATTTAAGCGTTATTCGTCGGAAATTGAATTTTTGTACTAAAAAAATATATATTTCAAAGAACACGACTCACAACTTTGTAATTAATTTTTTGTTATATAATTTCCAGTGTTTTTCGCCAAAAATTGGTATTTTTAATCATAAAAATGATAAGATTTTGATTATTATTTAGATTATCATTCAAAGTTAATAAATTCACAATTTTTGGATTTTTTCCCAATGAAATTGGTAATTGGATAAAAAATTCATTCGATTTTAAAGAATAGTTACAATAATAAATATTTGAAGAAAGTAGGTTATATAAGCGTTTTTTAACGGAAACCGAGTACTCTAAACGAAAATCTTCTGAATAAAAAAATTAAACCTAAACTTTAGGTTATTTAAGCGTTTTCGGTCGGAAATTGGCATTTTGTAACAAAATTCCAACGGCTTGGTACAAAATATTATACATTAATTCTGAAGTTAAGATATAAATGTCCATCAATTATCCAAAATATTGTCCTTGCTTTTTTATTAGTTTAGAAAAGAGATATGCTAATATTAGAGGTATGCAATCGTTTATTCCAATTTTCAGTACAAATTTAGACACGCTGAAACGTTGGATTCTTCAAAATAAATATACATAATTGTACATCAAGCCGACTTGATTCCTTTAGAATATTAAAATGCTTCATATTAAAATTACTCCTTTTTTGGATTACTTTTTCTACCAAAAAAAGCACTGATTTTAATTTAAATTTATTTAATAATCTAAGAAATTGAAGTCGGGTTGATATAGTTTCATTTGTTTGTTTGTTACATTCTACTTCAATTATAGGAAAATAGATAATTTTATGTTAATTTCAAAAACTTCTAAATTATTTGACATTTCCGGTTTTTATATTTACAGTTTTTTTCAGTTTTAAAATATCTGGCGTAAAACACCCAAAATACGCATTTACACAAAGTAAGTAAATTAACTAATCGATTACTTCTATTCTGCAAGTAAAACTGCATTTATTTAAGCTCGTTGGCAACATATAATATTCGCAGTTACAGAATAAACAATTTTTTAAGAACATGACTTTTTATACACACTGAGAAAAAATGAGGATGAATCTATAAGCAACGTTTAAAAGCAGACTTTTTACTGATTCAAATGTGTAAACTTTTAAACTACGACAGTTGATTCAATGGCACTTTTTATCCGTGAAATTTTACGTTAAAAAATGAAATTGAATAGTAATAAAATAAGAAATTTGTTTCAAGGAATCTGTTGCAAATTTTATTTTTTTGAATTTCAAAAAAGAAATTTTCTAGTCGAATGAAAATTAAAAGCTGTAGAGATTTTTCAAGTCAATTCCTAATATATTTCATTGTCCGAATCCACTTTTATGATTGTTAACTTACTTTCTTCAAATTTATTATTATATCATTAGGCTATTTCCGTTTCGAGGTAAATATTTATAAACGCGTTTGATCCGTTACACTTTTAGATAAATCTAGAACCTTTTCTTTAAAGAAAATCGGTTTATCTTCCAGCATTTTGTTATTATATGATTTGAGAACGTTATATATAATTCACAGAAGTTTCTTTATTATAGCAAGAAAATTCCACTAAATTCAATGTAAATGGAATCATTTTTGTCATTGACTTAGAATTCTTTAAAATAGGTACATTGTTTTTCTCATTAACCAAACATGATACACCGAGTTTGTTATAATTCGACACGTACTTATATATTTTTAACATTTAAAAAAGATAAGAAATTTAGCTCGAAAGGACAGACGGATGCAACAGTATTTCAACTGAAATTTGACATGGGTACAAATAACTTCATTGATAAATGGAAGTCAAATTAGTGTTTCTACAATAAATAAAAAATAAAATTTTTTCCATATTTTCAATGTATTATTGAGATTTAAATAATAATTTTGAAGACCGAAACTTACCAAAAATGGTTCCTTTTTACTAGTTATATTAAAAATTCTAATTTTTCAAGGCGAATATCTCTTAGAAAGAAAAATGAAAAAATCTTGAATTTACAGGTTATTTTTTTCTATTGGGATTTTCTCCCAACATACCGATTTGATTAAATTTTCAAGATTTTTTCAATTTGTGACTAGCGACTTAAAAACTTTTTTTAATTTAGAATTCAACTACTTAGTCGCAAATAAAACTACATTTTTAAAAGTTCATTTGTTTGGTTTATGATTCACCATTTTAGTTGAAAACCCTTTTTTTCATATCTAACTATTTTGTTCCATTTCTTTTTTGTAAATTATTTAATTTAACTTATAATTTAATTATTTTATGTTTGACTGAAAATGTATCTTCAGTTGAAAATTGAACTATTTTGTTGTAAATTTCTCTTCTTTGTTGAAACTTTGCCTTTTCTGATAGAATATTAATCTTCTGGACGACTAATTCACCTATTTGGTTGACAATTCATCTCTTTAGTTGCAAATTCAACTATTAGGTTGCACATTAATTCAAAACTCAAAATTTGTTTAAAAATGCATGTGTTTCATAAAAAATACTCTTTTTTTGGCAGGAAATTTGCGGTTGGAAATTTGTTCAAATTATTAAAATCCTTTAAAAAATTCAAAATTTGTTTGAAAATTCATGGATTTTGTCAAAATTAATTTCTTTAGTTGGCATTTTTTTTATTTAAAATAAATTTTTTTCTGGAAATTTAACTATTCCTTTTTTCGTCGAAAGCTTGTCTTCTTTGATAGAAATGTAACCTTTTTGATTAAAAGTTCACCCTTTTGGTTAAAGGTTGATCTATTTCGTTGTAAATTCATCTTTTGGGTGAAAATCGAAATATTTGGTTTAAAAATAATTTGTTTCATTGAGTATTCGTTATTTTAGTTAGAAATTCATTTCTTTGGTATCAAATAGAACTATTTTGTTGATTTATGGATCAATTTTATTTATTTATTTTTTGTTTAAAATGAAGTTTTTTTTACTGAAAATATAACTATTCCATTCTTACAAGAAGATTGATATTTTTTAGTTGAAAATTCAATTACTTTGATATAAAGTGCATATTTTTGGGTTGTAAATAGAACTTTTTTGTCGAAAATTCCTCTTTTTGGTTTGAAAATTAGTTTGTTTTGTTCAAGTATTCAAATTATTTGTTGAAAATTCGTATTTTTTGGTTTAATTCAATCATTCATTGAAAAAAATTAATTTTTTTATGCTTATCAATTATTTTAAAGGAAAATGTAATTCTTTAATTTTTGTTCAAAATTGATCTTTTTAAGTTCACAAATCGACTAGTTGCTTGAAAATTGTTGTCTTTTTAGATGAAATATGTTCAAGAACAAAAATTTGGTTTACATTAATATTATTGATCTCTCAGGTGTAAGGATGTTTTTACACCTAAAAGAAAATTTTAGGACCGTCAGGAAAAAGTCAGGGAAAGACAGAGATTTTGAAATTCGGATTTTGTAGTAATCCTTATATTGCAAATTTTATTACTCGATACCACTAAATTTGTATTTTAAAATATTTTATTAATTTCATTTTCTTACTAAAAACACGAAATGAATCGTCAACATACTGAAAATAACGAGAGTTTATAAATTTTTGACTGGTAAGTAACTTGATTTACATAAATAATTAATCATACCATTTAATCAGTAGATTTGAAAATATAATAAAGTATTTTTTTAAGAAAATTGAATTTTTACCTCTTTAAGAGGTAAAAATATATCTCCAAAAATATAGAAAACATCTAAAGCGTCGATTTTAAAGTGAAATTTGTCATATCACTAGATTAAAAATAAAAAAAGTTGAGATTTTTGATTGGAGAAGAAAAAATTGACCTTAGGGTGCATGTTTTGTTTTTTCCAAAAATAATTATTTAAATTTAAATAATGCAATGAACAGATTGAAAAATGATAATTTTTCGTCTATTGTAAAAATACAACTTTTGAATGATAATTGAAAATAAAGATAATTTCGCTCGTGTAAAATACAAATTTTAATTATATTCAATATGCGTGTCTTTGGCTAAATAATAAAATTTTACATTAATTAATCTCAATTTTTTGTCAGTTTTATTCAGCACACAAATGTGACATTCTTTGTTCCTGTCCTTCAACTACAACTGAATTCCTAATGATGTGTGTCATGTTCTTCATGAAAATATGTACAAAACAAATGAAAAACAAATGACTTCTGAAAATACAAGTAGGCTGTCATTGCTAACCACGTAATTATTAAGAGTGGGAGGGGGAGTGGGAGTGGAGTACAACTTTAAACTGCTTCAATAAATTCCGATTTTCTATGTGCATACCATTTCAAAAGAAAGTTTTCATACCCAATGTGTAAAACAATAGCTTGATTTAAATTATTACTGAAATTACAATTGATGCCTGCATAAAGAGTACATTGGATCAACAAACATACACTTATTTAAAACTGCGTTCATAGTATGATACGAGATTCTTGCCCAAGGTTATTCTGTTTTATCTCGGACTTTACATGTCATAGAACAAATTATTTCAACACATGCACATGGTTTAAACAAAGATTCCAACGATACCTCAGCCGAGGGTACAATATTTGTTTACAAAATTGTAAAAAAATTTTTTTTTTAACTTTCGTGAAATCTTTAACAATACACAAAAATGCTGTTTACCTTACAGTTAAGCTATTTATAAACTTTGACTCTCAAAGAATTTAAATGTGAATTTAAAAAGCAATTTTGTTTATTTAATAATTTATTAAAAAGTGACATATATCAACCGGAAATATCGATTTTTTAAACGGCACAGTGGCGGTCTCATGACATGAAACACATGGTGTGACATCACGCGCCTTCAAAGCGGTTTTTTTTTTTGAAAAACTGAAAGAATGCTGTTTTCTTCACGAAACAGTAAAACCGAAGATAAATGTAAAAGAAAGGATTGTTTTCTTTAAATGCTTTGAGCTTTTAAATTATTATTTTTTTAATTATGTATTTCCTTTTAAGGTTTACACAGGACATAATTTTAAACGTATTTTGAAAGTTCAGTAAAGTTTTATATAAAAAAAGGTTTAATTATTTTGTTCAAATGTACATATAACCTTTTGGGTCCTTCGCAAATTTGATTATTTTTTTTTTAAATCAAAGAAAAAATGTTGTGATTTGAAAATTTTTCATTTTTTAATCCAAAAACTTAGGTTTTTCCCAGTGTATATGCATTTGCAAAATTTATATCGCAAGGAAAATAATTTTGTATATGCGTGACAAAACTTGTCTTTAATCACACACTGAAGTGATAAACAATAATCGAAAATACATATTTTAAAACTTGCGTAACACGTGAAATAAATATATTTTTTAAAATTATAATATAAGTATAATACACTTATATGCGGAAATATATTACATAATCGAAGCTCAATTAAGTCGATTTCTCGATTTTAGTAAATAATACAAAATATTTCAGATTAAACAAATATTTTTCAGGTGCATTCGTATAACTGTTTAAAACATCTCAAATACCATGCAGTATGGTGGTGTATGGATTTCTTTCCCAAAATAAAATCGAATACTTTCAATTTTCTAAATTTACATCAATTTAAACCAAAAATTTAATTTTTGAACAATTCAACAAATATTTAATGTAAATGCTTTAGGTAATAATAATTGTACTCACGGGCTGGTTACGTTTAGCTTTCATGTCTTCCTTATTTTTTGATCTGAGGGACCTTGGCCTAAGAGCATACATAAGAATGAACATCCCGAACATCAAAAACATCATGAAAAAGTTGTTGCTTGGAGTGGATGATGGTCCTGGCACTAAAATAAAAAATTATTTGTAGTATGACAATCTCGAGTGTTTGCTACAAAAATTTGCGACACTTAAAATTTATATTATGGTAAATTAGAGCTATGAAACACTTTATCGGTGTATATTCATGTACTTTTCTCAATATTTTTACTCAAACGAGAAATTAAAAAACTGCATTTTAAAGAAAAATGTTTGTTGTGCATAGGTCAAAGAAAATAAATATGTAAATGCCTCGATAGTATTTAAAATGATGTCCAATTAAAATTAGACAGAATTTAACACGATAACTGGCTAGTAAAAAGATGCTTAATAACGTTCAAATCTGAACTTTCTTTACAAAATGGACTCTCCCAACTGCCTGCGCTGCCTTGAATTTTTTAACTGAAAAATGTATCTCAAGTAAAAAAAATCACAATACATACAACCCGAATTCTATATATTTTTAGCGATACATTTTTTCAAATCGCAAATTTTCTGCGGCCGATTTTCCTTTTTATCTTAAGCTGCGGTTTGTTTTTATTACGTAAATATACATACACCTTGAGACGGAGAGACACTCATTGTCAGTACAGTAAGCCTGTGTTTGCCGCAACTAAAATCATAATATAGAAAAAGGCTTAGGAATCGAAATAAAAAATAAAAAACTATAATATTTTCCATAAAAGTAAAAATAAGTTTTAAATAAATGGCTTCAGTTTTCTTTCTGATGAAAAATGGCCGCCTTTACTAAACTTTTATCAAAGTCAATAATTTATTTAAGAAATTAAAAATTAGAAAATTGTATGTGAAATACATAAATAAAATTAAAACTGAAAGCATCAGGCACTTTACACGTAAGTTGTATTTATTTTTTGCTGAATAAATTTAATATTTTCAAAAGGATGATTTGAACGGTTGCTTAGAAAAATAAAAAATTCTCTTTTTGAAAATATTAGCAATTTTATATCAGTACAGATAATGTACTCGATTATACAATTATGGTGCAATTTGCATAACTGCTGAGTAGAGAACTTTTAGCATAAGCCTCACAATTATATTGCACAATTTAAAACACGTGGTACCATGGAAAAATAATTTTGACATCTGTGTGATGTTTAAACAAGACAAAGGCTCGAAATTCTAACCAAAATGTTTCATTAGTTGAATAATACAAAACTTTTAAACAATTATTTCTTGCTTTTTATTCTTGTCACGACTTACAATGGACAAAAGACGCTGCATTGCCATGTCGTGATTCCACATGCATTCGCATGGATCAAAACCCTCGTCGTCCATTGCTGTTAGATTTACTTTCCTTTCAAACTGTTGACGGAAAAATAAAATGTTAAAATTCAATATGACAAAAAACAACGTGATTGAAAATATGTGTATATGTTAGTCCAAGGTCTAGTATAATTTCGTTATCACAGAGTTGTTGAATTCTTGAAATTGCAAATGGTTTAAATTTCCGAAAATTCAAACTTGAAGGTTTTCTAATTTGTCAAATGAAGTTGAAGTTATAAAGTCGTCATAATTTTGAAACAATATAAAATTTTAATCTCGTAAATGAAGCGTTATTCGTAAGAGCGTTAATAAATTAAATAGTTAAACATACTAATATGTATATCTATTATATAAATTATAAATTTACAAGACTAAAAAAAAGGGAGAGCTAATCAATAAAAATAATGTAGGTAGTACGAAATTGAAGAAACTCACATTGAGAATTTTGAAATATCTGAATTACGTAAAATAAAATTTCTTTAGAACGAATGTTTTTACGCTTAACCTGGAGATTTCGTGAGGCGTATTGCCATTTATGGCTTTCACGATAAACATTGAAACATAAACATTATCTGTAGAGGAAATACTGATTTAAAAAAAAGGTTGCGTCACCAAATGTACAACTTTTTTTCCTTAATGTATTTTAACTTTAAATTATTTATATAATTGTTTTAGTTTACTATGCAAAATAAAACTTTATAATTTAAACTTTCAGTATTTTGCAAAATCCGAAAAATATTTATTTACAAAGAAATTGAGAATGAAGGCGCACAAAAAGTTGATAATTTTATGACGGCCGACGTTGGAAATGAAAATAGCAGTTTTTCTCGACAACGGCCTAACACATTTTAGGGAACAATATATGTGTTGTATAGGCTTAAGGAACTATTTTCCAGAAAAATTAAAAAAGGTTTTCTGATGAAAAATATGCGGACAAAGAAGTTTTGAATTTTTGCATGATTTTTTCTGGAGATATTTCTGAATTACTACACCCATATTTTTAAAACTCAATCTGCATGGTGGGTCATGGTTAAATACAGTTTATAACATTCTGAAAAAATATTCATCTGTTACTCAGGTCCTACTTTTTTATTACATATTTCCCCTCCATAAGCCCTAGGAAAATGCGATAAAATGTAGAAATATATATGAGGTAATTCTAAAATATGGCAAAGAAATTCACGAAAATTAAAACAAAAAATTACCAGTTCTGTTTTCGGATTTTGTTTTAATTTCTGGAACATTGTCCCATTAGTCTTTACAACATGTATTTTGTTAATCAAAAAGATAGGAGTTTTACCTATTTTGTTCTGGTTACTAAAACTTAACAATTAAAGTTTTCCACGGTGAAGTTTTTTATTTTACATTTTTTAAAGTAGACTGCAATTGAAGCATTCCAAATGAAGGACTTCGAGACAACTTTTAAGTTTAAAATAATATGTATCATAATATTATATAATAATTTAATAATATTTTATCAAATATTTGAAAACCGTTCACCGAAAATAAAAACTATTCCATTAATTTACAAACACGAAACGCAAAAAGCTAAATATTTTTTGTGAAGTGCTTAGAATTACACAATCTTTTCAAACACCTTCAATATCGTGCAATTTAAAATGCAAAACTTCCAAAATTGAACAATTTTAAATTTTATTTGAACTTGTACATACATTTTTTTATGTTCCATTTTAAACAATTTAAAATTAAGATGCATACAAACTAATATAATTAGTTTTTATTTAAAACTGATTTACCTTATATTCTAAAATTTTCTAAATTGAACTCGAAACTGCACTTTTGAAATTCAATATTTTACTACAATACGTCCTTCTAGTTATATTTAAAAATTTTTTTAAAATATTCTTAAACGATGCTTGTAAAAAATTGATTAATACTCAGATATGAAGAAAGCCAATTAATAAGTCAATTGTTTTAAGGGCACGTGATACTTTGAAAATTGTCGATTTTACCAGTTCTAGGTTCCCCCGGCTTTTTTTCTAGAATAATAAATATTTTGTCTTAAAAATTTGGGAAATGATAGCGAACATGCTAACAGACGTCCCCACACACTTTTTGTGTGTATGTGTTTTTTTTAAAATTTGGATATTGCTAACAACGTGTGTGTATATTTCGAGGTTATGTGTGTTACAATTCATCCGAGCGTTACTTCCAAACTACACAATATTTTTGGCCGTAAACTTTGAACATACAAATAAACTTAGTAACTAATGTCCCGGAACTAACCTTGTTTGCAGGCAATCAAAAAAGTTTATTTCAAAAATAATTTCCAGATTATCGGAAAGGCAGGGATGAAAAACGACGTAACCTCAAAAATAATGCATATGCATAACATTTTTATTTAGCACAATAAAGTTTTTTTGATATTATCCCTCAAAAAAGAGTCTGGGGACGTCCGTTTTGATATTTTATTGCATCTCCGAATTCAGTTTTTAAACATTTTCATTTTTGTGGAAGAAAAGCCGGGGAATCCTACGGGATTGTAGGAATTTGTTGATATCAGTACATGGTGGGCTACGGTGAAACTCAACCCAAAAGTTCTTGCATCTTTCTAATTTTTCTGTTTTCATTATTGTAATGCCTCACGGTCATTTTGAGACAAAAATAAAGTCGTTAGAGCCGTTTTTGAATAAACTAAATTTTGGATTTTTTGGGCGGTTATTAATACTGGAGTAGTGAATTATCGTCATAAACTCTTCATTTTTACACCTAGAAAAGGCTCTAAATGTTAAGCATATTGCGATAATTAAATCTCTTCGAAATATTTAAAAATAGGTAAATAAATTTGAAAAAAATTGTGATGTCAAAATTGCTTCTTTCTGGGGCATACTGATACTTTTGCATGCGCTATGAGAAATGAAGGATATACAACTCCCTGCAAAATTAATAAATAAAACATCATGCCTTCATTCATTTAGAAGATATAGCTATCAAAACTTATTTTATATAAAAAAATACAATGCTATATAGCGAACGTTGCGCAACTTGGCGACACGGCCATGGTGTTTACGCTAGGAGAGCATGGATTTGAGCCGCAGTTCAGAATCAAAGCCGGTCTTAAATCCAAGACTGCAACTCATTTTGAGAGATTTTAATTTTTGAGGAATGCCGGATTAAGACCCACATTTTAACAAATTTCAAGTTGGGGGAGCGTTCAAGTACAGTGACACTTCTATAGCGCCGATTTTGGGGCGGACGGTGGGTGAGAACTAACTCATTATAGCGCAGCTCCTGTTACGCATTGAAGAGTTTCATTGTATTACATAACATGTTTCCCTGGCTTCCCCCCACCCCATGTAAAGATTTTTCTATAGTAATTGTATGTAACTTTAATATAGGCGCTGCACTACAGTAGACCCCCTTCCCCCCTAGGTTCATTGCGTCATTCTTGTGCGCTCCCTTCAACAAATATTAAATTTCCTTACCTTTTAAAGTTTGAAATAGAGTTATTCACAACCACAATCTGAATTTCCAACAATTCTTAAATTTGAAATGGTTCAAATTTTGAGCAATCGAACGTTTTAAAATTTTAAATACAATCAAGTTTTAAAAAAAGTGATTAAACGACTAGAAATTCACAAAAACAAAAATGACTGATTGTCGATATATTTATTAACGTTTTAAATTTAGAATTTTTTTTTTAATTCGAAAGTGATTGAAACAAAATTGTTCAAAAAAATGAATAATTGCCAACCAAAAAGATAATTTTTTACCAAGAAGACGAGATTTTCAAGCAGAAAAATAAATTTTTAACTATAATGATGAATATTAAAAGAAAATTAATTCTTAACCGAATAGTTGAATTCTTGACAGCAAAAAAAAGTTACATTTACAGTTAAAAAAAATTTAAACTTAAAAAACCAATTTTCAACCGAATTTAAAAATTATTTCAAACTTTTCAAAGAAACGAATTGTCAACCAAAAAATTAATTTTTCACCAAGCCAGGGAAACTAACGCCGTATCAGCCGTATCATTGATACGCGGGGCCCCCGAGGTTTTTGTAAGAATGTTTTTGTTTATTTTCCTACAAAGGGGCCCCAAGAAATTTTAATAGAGGGCACCCTCGGAGCTAACTAAGCCACTGCACCTAGACGATTTTTTAAACAAAATACTTCATATTTTACTTAAGGATATGAGTTTTCAACTATAACTATCAATCTTCAACAAAAAAATGAATTCTGAATCAAATAGTTGAATTTTCGGCAAAAAAAAACTAGTTTTTAACCAAGATTAATTTTCTACCTTAGACAAATTTGCAAAAAAGTACGTAATTTTCAACCAAAAAAAGATAAAGCTCCAATCCAAAAATGAAAGTTATTTGTTCAGTTAAAAGTTTAGTTTTTAACCCAAAAAAAGTTTTCAATCAAAAAAGATAAACTATAAATTAAACAATTAATTTTAAAACATACAAAAACATAGTTTCAACAAAATGACTAAATTTTCAAGTAGTTAAAAAAATTATTTTAAACACTTCAAAGAAATGAATTGTCAACTAGAACCATAATTTTCTACTAAGAAGACAAACTTTCAACAATAAACGTAGTTTTCAACAAAAAATGGAACTTATTTTTTAGCTAAGAAAAATTATTAAAAAAAAAATAAATTTTCAACTAAAAAATATAAATTTTCAACAAACAACGGAATATTCAAAATTTTAGACTAAAAAATTAATTTTCAACCAATAAAAAACGATTTTTCAACAAAATAGTTAAACTTTCAACCAAAACAAAAAGGTCTTTTAATCAAAATAATAAATCATCAACCAAAAGAAATTAATTTAACGTAAAAAGTAGTTTCACTTTCAATTAAATAAGTTAAATTTTCAACGTAATAATATGTAATAGTTGATACTTTAACCAATACAAATTTTAATTTGAAACCTAAAACAGTTGAATTCAAATAATGAAGAAGATTTATTAACAAAATAGTTGAAAGCCCCCGATAAAAAGAATTAGTTTTCAACCAATGCATTTTTAGCCAAAAAAAGATGCAATTTTTACAACATATGAATTATTAAACTAGAAATCGGAATTTCCAACCAAACGAGATTATTTAGCCGTGACAAAGAAAAACAGTTATTATCCAAAATGTTGAATTTTCAACAAAAAAATTAATATTAGTCGAAATAGTTCAATTTTAAGCCTAAAAAGACAAATTTTCAAAAAAGCGGTTGAATTTTCAAGTAAAAGATTGAATTGTTCAAAAGTAAAATTGCTGCATTTTGAACAAAATAAGAAAATCGTACCTTCATTCTTTACATTTATAAATTATACAAATACCTTTTTCGAGTTCAACAGTTTTATTTAAATAATCGCGCGAAATCTGTACAATATGTTAATTATTTAGAACATTTTTCAACTCTCAATCTGTTGAGGACAGGTCCTGATTAGTCAGGATGGCTGGTCACCCTTATTCCAACACGTATGACATTTCCAATTTTGAAGAAAAGGACTAATTTAACATTTTAGTTTGTTAATAAATTATTCAATTTCAAAACTAATTTTTCTTCTCACTGCAATTGTAATAAAAGATAAATTGTTGCCACTGACTTATTTGCCATTTCTAATCTAAATATGTCACTTCTAATTTCTATTTTTAATTTGTACTTTATGTTGCATAATTCCACCCCATCATAACAAAAACAAAAACAGACATTAAATAACACAATATAGACTCCTGCCAGCCGGTCATTGTTTGGACAAAAATGTATCCATATGTACATAGAAATATAAATAAATACAAGTGGGAAAACTCACCTTTAGGTGAAGCACAAGCGTAGAAACAGGTAGAAAGTAGTTCTCTGGTAATGAAAACGAGAATCACCTTTGCAATCGATTTTAAAATGGAATAAAAAAAAGGCAAAAATTAATGAAAACTCCTGACGTGGCAAAATCTCTTCCAGTTGGATATGCAATTATTTTAAGATCTACTGTGGAATGACACAATCAGGTGTATCCGAAAAACTTTAGACTTGAGAACGACGAATCTTAGAGCTGAATTCAGGAACGTAATTGTTTCAATGCAGCTGATTAAATGGAAGATGCCGGAATAACTGTCTGTCAGACAAAAGCTCAACTCCGAGGCAATATTTTTATTTGACTTTTGACGTTACACACTCGTGCAATTGTGTACACTCGTATTTACATTTACATTCGCCTCTGGAACTGCCATTTTATCTCTCTTCGACCTACCTCGACACTCTTCGACACACTTCGACACTCTTCGACACTTTTCGCTGCTTGATTCTTATTGGTCAACTTTTTATTTCCGTATTGCCGACCGAGCTCTACTTTGGTTGGCGGTTGTATGCTCGTTCTTTAAAAAAATACAATAATCATCTTACGAACGTGGTTCTAATTCGCCCACGTGGACGTTATTTTCTTTAAATTTCTACCTTTCTTATGTTTGGACAAGATCAAAAGTGGGGTTTTAACACTTTTTTAAGATAACGTGTACCATCGTTATCAGATGGAAATTTTTTTCAATGAATCACAACAATAAAAACGAGGACAAAATGAAACAAATTTAAAGAATTAAAGGGATCCAAATTATATTTTTAAATTAAATCATTTAAAAATGAACAATTTGAGGAATAAAACTAGCATTAGGAAAAAAAAATTTTTGATACAAAATAAAAATTTCGAATAAATAAAAAAAAACATTTTTCGTCGATCACAGGGGAAAAATTTTAATAATAATTCTCAATTATTTTGCGGCGTTTCGTCAGCTTGATTCGCTGACTCTTCAGGCTAGAATTTTATTGAAAAACACCAAAATATAAAAAAAAAGTACAAACACGAGAAGTTTGATATAATTTTTGGAAAAAATGACAATTCGGCTCATATTATTCAAATAAGAGTTCACATAAGAATAAAAGTTGAAGTTGAGTTATCCTACTCATCTTAAAGACGACGTGCAAGCATTAATTTCACTCTTAAATTAGCTGGCGATTTTTTGGTCAATCTTATCTTTTATTTTATTGTGAATTCTTAGTCGAATGATATAAGGTGAATTGTAATTTTATTTTTTAAATTATTCAAAACTTCCCTTTCTTTTAGTTGTTTTATATCTTGGTGTTTTAAAATAGAATTTTAGTCTGAAGAGGACAGCGTACAAAGCTGACGAAATATCGCAAAATAATTGTGAATTATCATTCAACTTTACCCTTTGTGATCAACGAAGAACCTTCCCTTCAATTAAAATATGGAGGGTGATACTTATTTTCTTGAAAAAATTCGAATAACTATTTATTTCTTACAAGCTTTTCAACGCTTAAATTCAAGCTAAATTTAGATTTTAAGATTTGAGAACAAGGAAATTAGTTTTAAACTAAGCTTTTAAAGTTATTCATGTACACATAATTTTCCTAAGATTCTTGAAGGTTTTTGAAGATTTCAGAAGTGCCAAAAAAGAATCCATTGAAATTTAAAGATATTTTTTGTTGTACAGGATCATCCGAAATAGCAGGAAAAATTAAAATCAACTTAAAATATATTAAGGACTTTCAGAAGTTTGAAAACATTTTTTGGTTATAAATGTTCGGAAATATTTTCAAGTTTGCAAATGTTTTTAATCTCTTAAAAACGTTTAATATTTCTAAATTAGATTTCCTCGCTAGCCAACTTCACTTCGTCGAGTGCTGAGGAGCACAGAACGGCACTAAATGCATAGGACAAATCTTCATTTTTGTCATATCTTCCACTATATACAAAATTTGGTAATAAAATAATATTTTTTTAATTAAAAAAAAGTTTTTAAATAAGAAAAATTTAGTTTTAAAGCCAACAGGTTTGAACGAAAATGACCATTTTATGAAGTAAATTTTGTATTTTGCTACAATATTAACAAAAATGGCCTGAAAAGGGTCTAACATGTTTTCAAAATTCTGCAAAAATTAAAAAAAGTCCTTAAAATCTCCCACATTCTTTCAAAAATGTTAAAAAACTGATTTTATTATGCTTGATTCTCAACCACTCTACTTAGCCTGTTACATTTTCTAACTAAGTAGGAAGAGTTATTATCCAAAAAATGCACATACATATTTCTAAAAATTTCTAACTTTAAAACATAATTTAAGCAATATTTCAACAAAAGTTTTTTTTTATAAATTAAGATACGAATTTATGCCTCAATTAGAAAAATCCTAAGGATATTTATAGACCATCATATGTAGATAGGAACGTATTTGAGCTTAGTGTTTTTATTTCAAACATTCTTTTAAGATCGAAATGAAACATATTTTTTATCAACCAATTCATGTAACGAAACCAGTACACAAAAAAGCTAAAAAACAACATTTAAACAAATTTAAAATGTTATCAAGCTTAAACTTATTTTTAAATCCTTTCAAAACTTCTAAATAATTCTTATACTTATTCAAATTTTGTCTAAACTTTTGTAGCCTTGCAAAATTAAATAATTTGTGTTTAAAATTAGGTTTAAAAAGGTCTTTTTTCAAAATTTTCACGAGTTTACATTCGTCAGCATTTTTAAAAATCTTCACAAGTTTTAAATTATTTTTGAATTTTTTCAAATGTTCTAAAGCTTCTAAATATCTTTTGAAATTATTCAATTATCATAAAAAACGTAGAGACCTTCAAAAATAAAAAAAATAGTCGCAAAATCTTCCAGATTTTTCTGGACGTACTTTGAAATATTCGAAACTTAAAATAAAACAGAAACCCTGAAAAATTTGCTCATAAATCTTATGTCAGTATATTCTAAGTTTTTGCCTCAATATTGAAAAACCATGTACAATTAAAAATTTCTCTTCTATCAAAAATGTTTAGAAATTCTGGTTTGAAAATTTTATTTACACAGTTGGTGGTACAGAAAATTCGTTATCTTTATTACTAGATAAAAAAACTGAAAACAGCTACTAAAAGTGATATTCATTCCGTGTCACAAGCAATCACGTTTTTACTACAATGTATCCCAGATCTCTTGACTACAAGTTTTAAAGAAAAGGAACGCGTAGTTTTAAATATTGAACATCGAAACCTTCTTTTGAATTATGTTTATTTGAATGAATATTGAAAATATTAGATTCAATAAGAACAAATTTTAATTTTCAAAAAATGACCCAAGGATTCTAATTTTATTTCAGAGGACGATAAAGCTATCAAATTTTAAAAAGGTCTGTCGAGACCAAATTAAACAGAGAATTTCGCCATTTAATTATTAAAAAATAATTAACTAAATCTTTTTGATTTTTCGTATCTACAATATACCTAACTAATTACTTGAGTTTGTAAAAAAATAACAGACTTACATGATCTCAATGAGAAAATAAAGCTCCTACTTAATTGTAAGAAATATTTTTTTTTTAAATTTGGTGTCGTTATGATACTGATCCCCCGAGAACTTAAGAAGAACGTACTTGTTACTGTAAATAATTCATTTATTTATCTACTTCGTACTTTAATACATATATGTATGTAAAAAAATTTTCTTTTTCGGATTCAATTTTTCCGTTTAAGAATCATTTTCATTGCTCTAAACAATTTTTCTGAACAACTTAATTCATTTCGCGTTCGGAATCTAAAAATAATATAATATAAACATTTTATTCTGATGATTATAATGTATTGATCTTTTTTCCTTTTCTTTTCCATTATTTGTTATTCATTCGTACTGTCAACTGCATACAGTTTTATGTCTTCTTTTCCATCGTGTTTTTTATTCCTATTTTAAACTTAATCTTTCTATCGATTTTTCATCCGCTTTTCCTCTATGTTTTTTATTAAATCATTATTTCCTTTCTTTTTCATTTTTTCTTTATTCTAACTTTCAACTAAATCTTTAACCTTTTCTTTTTCTTTTTTTATCTAATCATGCTATTCACATAATTCTTTCTACACAGTCAGTTGTCCTTTTTCTATTAATAGGTTCTTTTCCCATCTTCTTAACCCTGCTTGTATTCCTCTTTTTCCTAATGTTTATTTACTTAACTTTTGTTCTTTTATTTTTTATATTAATTATTTATTTTTGTTATTATATGGCTGATTATAATTTTGTGATAATCATTCGGAATAAAAGAGTTCTATAATATTCTATAATATGTCATGATGTGTTTTATTTATATTTCGAGAAAGTAAAAGTAGTCATTTAGTATTACCACAATAATTTTCAAAAAATATTTTACACTAACGTACCATTTCAAATACTGTGACAAATATTATTAAATTGACATTATAACGAGAAACAAATTATTGAATCTCTACCACTTCACCATACATACTATTTTGTGAAATGTGTAATTTATATGATGGTTTATCTACTATTTTCTTTTTTTTATATTATATGATTCATATTATTGTAAGTTATAAATGATGAATATAAAGACAGTATTCTACACTTGAAATCGCAGTATCACTCGAGGAAGAATTATATTATATTCTTTTTTAGAAAAAATTAGGCGATATGTATTTTTCCAAATTGTATAAAAAATGTCCAATAGTTATGCGTATTTGCATTTTCTGCTTTATTTAAAAACAAAAACGATTTTGTTCGTTAAACCTCTATATCTTTTGAACTTATTGAGATATTTATTGTTTTATTTTTAATTCTAATAGCTTTTATTGCCTTCTTTCGTAATCTACTAGAGGATTTTAAAAGGATTTAAAAGCCACAACATTTTTGTGGTTTCTCGGAAAAGAATAAAAGTAGATTTTCTCAAAAAACGCAACCTTAAATTTGTTGCCAATTTTTTGTTGTTGAATTTATACTTTGATAAGGAATACATCTTGTAAGTTTGATGCTGCCTAAATAACTTTTGTGACCAGAACATTTTTTTTCTTACAATCGAATTTTCTACTTTTTCTCGGAAACAATGACACAGGCGGAAAAATCGTAAAAATGGGTATTGCCTAACTTCCTCTAGAAAGCCGCAAATCTCGTTCCCAAGAGATACTACGATTTCAAGTGTAGAACCCTGTCTGATTTGAAACGGATTCGGCCTTGGCATAAATAACACAGCCACACAAAAAAAGTGTGCGGATCTGGTAACAAGAAACACGGATTCCTATGGATTTTGGGGCACTGAATTCAAATTCGGTATCAAAAACCACCCATCACGTCATGGTTGAGCCATAACCTCAAAAAATGACGAAAAATCATGCACCGAGGCAAATAAATTTCAAAATAATGCCAGTGATGCAAATTTTCACTTCAAAAACATGTCGACAACTGTGAAGGATCAACCCTTGCCTGATATCAACTCATTTAACATAACTTTACCCAACAGAACCTGACCTCACCTCACCTTAATTAACAGAAATTTATTGAACTACACGTAAAGCTCTGGAAGCATATATCCCCAGTAGCAAATGTGTGCTTCATCGAATGGGTCAACTCGAGCCTAACCTAGAAATAAATCTAACCTAGCCTAACCTAACCTAACCTCACGAAACACAATTCAACTGATTGTGTTGTCCCGTTGTGTTTGCGGTACCGTTTCATTCAGCTTCGGCTTAACCTACATAGAGGTTTAACCTATCCTAACCTAACAAAACCTGACCTAACTTAACCGATTACGCTGACCACCCTGTTCTTGCGTACTTTCATATTTTGACATTAATAACAGTAAATGTCTGGAGTTTCGTAACCGCTTGTTGCCAGCATTATTCGCCTGTATCTGTAACCAGGGCAAGGTTAGGTCAGGTTTTGTTAGGTTAGGATAGGTTAAACCTCTATGTAGGTTAAGCCGAAGCTGAATGAAACGGTACCGCAAACACAACGGGACAACACAA
>NC_046657.1:90496636-90504875 GCF_010883055.1 Belonocnema kinseyi
TATGGCTCAACCATGACGTGTTGGGTGATTTTTGATACCGAATTTGAATTCAGCGCCCCAAAATCCATAGGAATACGTGTGTCTTGTTACCAGATCCGCACACTTTTTTTGTGTGAACTTGTTTATAAGAATTGATAACAACAACGATAATTATTACTATATAGGTATCTTGTTAAATAGCAATATTTTGTGTAATATGTATTCTCAAGATGAAAAATAGTTAATCCATCGAGAAGAAAAATGTTCTATTTTGAAAAATGAGAGATTAGTAAATTTACGTTATTAATTTTAGATAATTTAACGACGAAGTCAGCATCAACTACAAAGAAACCATTTGGTTGACTAAGAATCGAACTTTTAAGATCCGTATAAGAACCAAACACTAGATAACGACACGGGTTTAAAAAAAAGCATCGAGCTAATAATTTGTTGCTCATAATTTATTTTTCAACATTACGTTTACAAGATAAAAAAATATTTCTTGAATTCTGCTCATTCCCTTGCGCTTGCCCAGCATCCTCTTGATCGACACATTGCCCTCTTCCCATTGGTTGCTTATGCAGGGTCATGTGACCCTGGCGCGTATATACGTCCGATCTTGCAGAAATTCGTCATTTGGTCCCTCGGTCCTGTCTCGAGACCTCAAGCCTGTTTCGTACAACAATATTCATTACAAATATATTAAAGAATAAATTTCATATTTCACCTTGTATACATCTACTTACACTCATGTAACGAGGGCACAATTGGTTCGTTTGAAAAATCAAATCCGTGTTTTGACGTGATTTATTTTCCACGATTCCTAATCGAAACTTTTTCAATTAATAGAACAATAACGTAACGAGGGCTAAATATAAATTACCTACAATTACTTACAAATTTAGTATTACATAAATTATAAGATTCCATAAAAGGATAAAAAAGAATTCAGTGTTCATTACGGGTTTCATAGAACTGAGTTCTTAGGTCAACCGAAAAAGCAGCATGTTTTTTCCTTGACGAGTTAAAACTGAATTGACATGAATTCATTTCGGAAAAATAATATCCATAATTAAGTGCAAATAATTTGTTTTTAAAATTGAGAGTTTTATATAATAATGAAAGTAAAAGTAAATATTGATTCATTATACCAAGGCCCAAAATAAGTCAAAGTCTTATTTTAATTCAATGAAGGTTTTTTTGAGATGACAAGTTAAAAGTACTTGCTTAAGCAATTTGTTCCTATTACAAGATGTTTAGGATTGATCTTCTGACTTTTGGAGAAGAAACTGATTGTTTTATTTGGGGATGAATTGAAGCGATTATCGCGCTGTTCGAAAATTTTTTCATATTCTGGGAAAGGGTGGATATGGGTCTGACGGATACGAGTTTTGAACTTCTCTTGACCCTGTGGCGAGTTTTCGTTCTGAGGGCACAAGTTATCACCTGTCAGTATCAAGGTGTAGTGTCACAGCCGCGAGTGCCGTACAATAATTAGCCAAGACGCTAAGTGACCACAAGGTGAGTAAAAATGATCAAAAATTAATAATATTTAAATATTTACATGAGTGAAACTATAAACACGAAGTATTATTTTAGGGCTACTTTAAGGTATTACAATAAGTCTCAAAAACAGTCTCTAGTGGTACTAAACTGATACCACTTGCGGGAACCCATATTCATTTGTTTTACATTGAAAATAACAGCATGAAGTTATTTTCTTCCAAAAAATTATACCGCAAACAGAAAAACATCTTATTTTTTTTGCGGTGACCATTTGAAGTATTTCTCGGCAGGGCGTCGTGGGCGAGTAAAAAAATGTTATTTTGAAATATGTTTTTAACAATATGAAAAAGTGCTGCTATCCAATCAGGAGAATAACTCATGATTCTTTAAAATGTTTTTTGAATATCATGTTCAGCACCCACACAAGTGGCCAAAGTTTAAAACGTTTTAAATTTTGTAAATTCTGTTCTTTGGGCATGGCCCTCAAGCAATTTCAACCTAAAAGTCTTTGCACTCGATGGTTTTTTATATAATGTAACTGCAGGGTAATGGAAAAGCTTCTTAATTAAAAAATGAAAAGTATCTGTGGGGTCCTTTTTCCAATATGAAGGGGTACATTTTTCATGAAAAATAATATGAAAATCAACTCTGAATAATCATTTTTCATTTCTACAGACATTTTTTGAAAGTCTTTCAAAGTTATACAGATAATCTAAAATTAAAAACCTTAATGTTAATATCGTAAAACAACTTTAAGTTAAAGGTGTTTTGAATGCAATTCAAAACAAATATTTAAGTTTTTTTTTGTTTCTTCAACTTTTACAATAAAGCATGTTTATCGTATACTTGACATTATTTGACAAAAGAGTAGACATTTTTTTCTTGTAGGCGCTTTCATTTGGAATCTGTGAAATTCGAAAAATATTAATCGGAACGTTGTAGATTTTTATAAATTCTTTTAAGAACTTTTCAAAGTGTTTAAAGCTTTCAATTCGCTTTCGCAATTTTGTTATAATTTGACATACATTTCTCGAACTTTTCTAATTTTTTTTTAATTTTCATAAATCTTAAAAAAAGGCTTATAATAATTGGCCAATTTAAAATTACATGAAAGTACTTCAAATAAAATAATTTCAAATTGAAGTTTTATTCAGAATTTTAAATATTTGACAGTTTTACACATTTTCAAATTGAAAGCCTTCATATCCTGAAACAAATTTTAATTTAAAGCATTTAAAATTGAATAATATAAAACTGAAAATTTATACCTTAAAAGTGTTTAAAATTAAAGAATTTCGAATTGATTCAAGAATTTGGAATTTCATTTTTAAATCAGAGATTTTCAAATGAAAATGTTGAAAATTGGACGATTTTCCATGTACAATCTTCAAAAATACTTGTAATTCTCTTGAAGGTAAGGATTAATATGTGTATGCTTGTAAAAGAAGAATAATTTTTAGCCTTTAAGACTTTTTTTTTAAATTTCAACATTTTTCAAAGTCCTATTTTATCTTCAGACTTTTGTCAAAACTCTCACCACTTCGGAACTATGATGCAACGAAAAGTTCTTATTTTGAGACTCCCCAAAAGGCATGAGAAATCAGTTATACAGAATACACCGGCAGAGTTGATACTATTAATTCAAATATTAGTGTAATGAAAGCACCTATCAATGCCCCATTAGAGTGGTCACAAAAACGCTTTTAGAGCTACAGGTCAAGACACCCCCCTCCCCAACGTTTCCGTTTCCAATTTAATTAACATGGGGAAATTGTGAATTTTCGAAAAATTGAACTCATTTTCCAAAGTTTCATCGAAACGTGCAAAGTTTTTTAGAGATTTAAGAGGAGTGTCATCGAAATAAAACTATACTAATAACTTTCATTTCCAATTCACCCCTACCCTCCCCGCAGTGCCACGAATATAACCCAAAAATCCAAAAAATACATTTTTACGTATTATTGTTACTTTTCAGCACTTTCCGTCGTCTTTTTCATACAAATATTTACTAATGGACAATTTCAATATTTCCCATGATTTTTAAAACAATTTTCGATTGTTTAAACAAATTTTAATTATTTAAACAATGATTTATTCCCAAAAATGTGAAAAAATAATCATATTTTCTCATTGAAATATAATTGTTTGTCATTGTTTGGAGTAGAGAATTTTTCTAAAAACATTATGTAATTATTTAAATAACTATTCATTGTCTATTTTCAAAATTGCTAAAAATTGAGCCAGAGATATCAACTTTCTTTTTAAATTACATTTATTTTAATGTATAATAAATTTCTATTTGTTTAGACCATCTTTATTTTCTTAAGCAGTTTTTTCTCGATAACTAAAAAATTGAAAAGGAAACTGGGGGGGGGGGGGGGGGGGGGGGGAGTATCTTGCCCACTAGAGTGAAAAAAATTTGCAATGCATATTTGGACCACCCTAATCTCCCATTGACCCAGTTTCTTTAAAAATATTTTAAATGCGCTAAGCCTCTAATAATATCCAATAATTAACTTGTCCTAACAGCCCACTATATTTCTCGATAATTTCTTATCAGTTCACCATTTTTGTAAATCATTCTCTACAGTACTAGTGAATTCTTAAAATGAATTAAGTCACACACGCCAATAAACACACAGACTTTTTTTGAACATTCACTTCGCAGCAATAAGAGTTTATTTCATATAAAGAAGTTTAGTAATTTTCTTCAAATTTATAAATCGATATTGGTAGATCATAAACGGGCACATAGAAAGTTCATCAGTAGGTTAATCAGTGCGTCTCGAAAAAGACTACAAATATGTGATGCAATTTTCATACAACCATAAAGATGGGAAAAAGTATACGCATATACACTTTTTTTAGTAAATGTAAACGCAAAAAAAACCAGTTCCAATTCGCCGCTCTAGATTAAAATTCAAATTCAAAAAGTCATATCTTCATTTCGGTTGAGTCACCTATCACTTTACCAAACTTTAGAAAAAAATCATAAAAACCTTCCTTGCCGTTTATGTTTATCAATGTGTATTTAATACATCATACTGAGACATCTGTGTTCATAGATCTGAACAACAAGGAAGGATTTATGATTTTTAAAATAAAGTTTGATAAAATGCCAGATGAATCGTTCAAAATTGTATCAGTAAACAAATTATTACTATTTTTAAATGGTCAAATTTGACTAATTCATATTTGCAATTCTGAAAACTCGTGAGCTTAAACCCTCATGAAATAGAGCATCAAATGTACCATAAATAAGTTTGTTCGAAATCAAATTTATATGCATGTTTTTTGAAAAATTTAAGGTTGTAGAAAAATATGCTACGTTAGGCTAAAAAAAGTATGGTTAAAAAAATAACCATTTTTTATCGTTTTTTTTCTACACGGAGAAAACAATATCGCAAGAATTGCAATATATACCGTAATTCCTGCGCTATATATCGTAATTATCACATTATAATAGAGTAAAATCGTGATATCGTACATTGCAAGATTTTACATTATATTATTATATTATATATACGAGGGTTCAAGTAGTGGCCAAGTGATGTTAGTGCATTATACTTTCCTAAAAAGCTTCGGAACCTACTTGTACGTTGTCATATTGCGCTTTATTTCAATACAGAGGTTTTGCGATATCATTGTGCGATATCTTCTTCTCCGTGTATCGTCAATTCCCCTTTGCCCCACTCTTTCTCTAAACATACACCTGAAGCCCTCTCCGAAAAAAACAATCAAAGCCCCCCCCCCCCTTGAAAAAATCCTGGCTACGCCACTGTTAATAAACATCGCTACATGATGTAGATTTATATAAAAATTAAATAAAAGCATGTAAGTAAATATCAATATAAACGAAGCTTTTGACGCGGAAAATTACAAAATTGCAATATAACTATGTTACAGGCGCGTTAGTATATATAATCTATACAAAAAAAAACTTTCATTGAGAGTTAATTAATTTTCCAATCTTTATAAATGCGATGATGCATGCACGTGACAGAAAACCGCTAGTGAAGTCCCATTGAGAGATAGTGATCGCCTTTGAAATAATACGATTTGACCGGAGCCCGTCACGGTGTACAATGAGCTCGTTAGAGATGAGTGTGATACCCGAAGTACCATCCATAACATGTCGTCACCAAATTGCACACGAACACATGCTCAATCCATTAGGAATCGAAAAATTTTTTAAACACTGTCTGCTGCGTTTTCGTCCAATATTAAGGTGCAAAATCTTGAGTTTACTGTATTTTAATCTTAAAGTTCTTTCAATTTTTATTCAGATGTTTTTTTTTAGGTAAATAAAACTTTTTTAATATGTCATAAATGTCAAAAAATGACCTACTATACGTAGGGAAATATTGTTTAAAGGTATAATTTAATGTAACGTTTATAAGAAGAAGATTATTAAATAAATTATTGAATTTATTGTTTACTTAAGTGAAATTATACATTTTAAATATTTTTTCATGTCCAGGTGCGGCAATATGACAGTTAAGAACATGCTTAATAAAATTTATTTGCTATGCCGCGCAAAGAAAAATGAATAAATGCTTGGTTTAAAGTTGGCTTCTCAGAATTACCTTTTTCCGTCATCATTTAAGATGTTTGACCTTATAAAATGTCAATAAATGTTGATACATTAATTTAGTATAGACATAACAAAATTGAATGCGGTACGCGATTTTTTCAAAAATATTGATTAAATTTTCACTGGTATTCTCCACTGTCTTATTACGACTTTTGATAAGCACCAACTGAAGCATCAGAAAACCGAACTTTATCGAAATGTGACCGAAAGTCCTGTTTTTTACTGAAGAGAAAGAGTTTTTTTTGCAAAATTTCTATAAAATGAAAAAAGCTTTTGAATAATGATTTTATAACATTTAAAACATTTTAATTTGCACATGAATTTATTAACAGAAGTCTTTTCTATTCTTGCATCAACTTCGAGTAAAGTTAAAACAAGTTTCACTGTAAGTAACAAATTTTGCAATTATTATAAATGACTAGGTCTTCCTTATTCTTCAGTAAAATAAATTAATATTATGGTTAAATGGATTCGTCTAGAATCAAGGCATCTTTTATAGTCTTGCATTAACTTATAAAAGTCCGATTTTTCAAATGTATATTATACATGACCATAATTTCTCTAAACTTTAATAAAATGAATGAGTATTAGAAGTCAATCGCTTCCTCTCAAACCAAGGAATCTTTTCGATTCTTGCATCAACTTTGATTTATGTAAATGAAAAAAGTTTCGCCATAGAAATACGATTTTTAAACATTATAAATGAATAAAGCTTCCTTACTCTTAATTATCATAAATTAAGATTATCAAATTGTCTATTCGTGCGGCTAGCCAAACGAGTATATAGCGACATGATTAGTGAATATTTTATTCAACCCCCCCCCCCCACCCCAATGCAGCACATTTCCTCGTTCCCCCATAGTGTTGCAAGATTGAGTACGACCAGCCGTAGAAATAGCAAAGCCTAATATTATAGGTCAATCGATCCATTTAAAAATTGCGATCAGGAATTAAAAGAGGCTCCGGATAGTTTTCCGTATTTCTGATCGGACGCTGATCGGGAAAAATAGAGAGGGCCAGACTAGTTCTGTAACACTGTTTTAATCGGGTTCTATCTAGAACTTTTAAAGAAGTCCTGATGGGAATTTTCTTCTACCGCCCGTTTAGACCTTCCCTATTTTCCGGTACGTTCAGCATTCAGCTGCGATATAAATATATATGTAGCAAACGATTTTTGAACAACAAAATGAATAAGAATATATAAATAAGTACATCCTAACATTCAATACTATGACGATTAATTATTTAAGCTATTACATTCTCCTCTCAATGAAAAATAGTAATTTTCACGTCAGAGCCTGTCTGTCTCTGTGTTGTCGTAGTCTTTGTTAAATTTTTATATCTCATAAAATAATGAAAAATAAAAAATGTTATTCTTCGGCCAAAGTATGCAAAACACGAGAAAGGATGAAGACAAAAATTGTGCGCTCAAAAAAGATGGCCCCCGCGAGGGCCATCGTAATTTGCCCCTCTACGACGTTGACCCTACGTTGGGAAATTCCGAAAGGCTCATATAGTTTTGACATGCTCGCCTTCGAAGGACTTACTAGTCCAGTTGTTCTAGTAAAATTCTGACCACCAATATTTTTAGACATTCCTGTGGCAGTTTTGACGTTTTAGTGATGAAAATAAGCCCTCCATATTTCAATTTATCTTCAACCGTTTTCAAATTGTCATACGAGGAAACAATAAAACCAGTTTAAACTTGGATAATTAAATTTGCAAGAGTCTGAATTTAATAAACTATTATTATTATTATTATTATTATTATTATTACACCATTAAGCCATTTCCCTTTCGGGGTAGGCGTGACTCACTCGGCAGGGGAAAGGAGTAGTGTGTGGAGGGGATAGAGATTTTTCAGATTGATCCAGAATTCTCGTGCTATTTAAGTAAATAACACGTTCGTTCCGCAACACTGCTCCGACCCAGGTTGCTGATCAATCTCTAGCAATCACCCCAAGCGAAGAACCTCACGAAGTCGTTATGTAAGGTTCCCCACTTGGGGAACACACATTCTAACCATTCTTTCCGCGGTCTACCTCTGGGCACGTTGCGATTTACTTTACCTTGATACACTTGTTTCGTTAGTCGTTCATTTGGCATCCTCTCAACATGTCCGAACCATCTTAACCGATTTCTTTCCCATGTGTCTACTAG
>NC_046657.1:90504975-90512299 GCF_010883055.1 Belonocnema kinseyi
GTCTTCTGATTCCTACTTTCATTCTAGCCCACAGCAGTCTGGGAGACACGAAGCCATGGTCTCCGAGATGCTGCTTTGCTCTTTCATTCAAAATGATACCTACTCCTTGTTTACTATGTGATTCACATTCTACTCCTGACCATATTTCAAATCCGCCTTTCAACACGCCGTTTTTTATGTCTTTAGTTTTGCATCCCTTTTTCTTTGTTTCGGGCACGCATAAAATATCTAGTTTCTTCACGTCCAAAGTTTCACGCAATTCTTTTACCTTGAGATCATTTACTCCCCTAGCATTCCAAAACCCAGTCTCCATTCATCGCCTGAAACATGACCTATAGATTTTCCGTGTGCATGCCTTTTGTCATTAAAAGTTCCAGTCCTTTCCGAGGCTATTTTGTAGTTTGTATTATTCATTGTTTAGATTATACGCCCAACTAACACCTTTATGCAATAAGTTTATTTTCTGAGTCGAAATCATGTCAAAGTTAAGTATCAAATCGTCATATGGTGGAGATTGTAGTTCTAACGTCAGTCCCACCAAAAACTTCAGTTAATAAGGGAGGGTTGGGAGAGGGGGGAAGTAGAACTGGAAAACTATTAATTCTTTTATATATATTTTTCATATTCTTAATTGGTATACCTCCGTATTTGACGACCTTATCATTTTTGTTAAATATCATCACTTTAAATTTAAAAAATTTAGGGCCTACGGCCTAGGGCGCGCGCCTGTTATATTTCGCGCTTCACGCTCGTTAATGTATTTATCACGCCATGCTCTCGATCATTGTACTTCCCCCGCATTTTTGCATAGGACTTTTGAAATTGAAGGTCAAAAATTCGACAAATGAAATTGAGTGATTGTGAATTTTCTTTCCTTAAAGCT
Source organism: Belonocnema kinseyi (assembly GCF_010883055.1). Classification (NCBI taxonomy): domain Eukaryota; kingdom Metazoa; phylum Arthropoda; class Insecta; order Hymenoptera; family Cynipidae; genus Belonocnema; species Belonocnema kinseyi. The sequence goes on from NC_046657.1 coordinate 90,505,859, forward strand.
CGTTCGTCTTCAACGAATACATTCTCATCACGTGTCTCGTGAGAGAAAAAGGTCAAAAGAGAATTTTTTTCGTAGCTTGTGTCATTGGTCCAAATCGTCTTAAATGTTCTATTTTACAAATGAAACAAAAAATACGCGGCCTGTTAAAAAGTGATTTATAACCAATTTGTAGATCTCTTATGGGCCCACAATTTTTGTCTCTTTATCTTTTTACGTTGTATAGTTGTACCGAAAAATTGATTTTTTGTTTTTTCATTATTTGTTTTGGGATAAAAATTTGAATTTTCGATTTTTCAAAAAAATTTAGAAAGTTCTTATAATAATGTTGTGGAAATTTAAAAAAGCAACGTTTATCTTTTGTTGACTTCTTTTCATATTGTGCGTTGTTTGGCTTAACAATTTCGTTTTTTATTCAATTTTGCAAACGCTATAGCTTTGATAATTTTCTTCTTATCGAAGAAAGTCTCAGTGATAAATTGTTCGAATTTTCGAGTACTACAAATAGTCGTACATTGAATTTTTAAATCCTAAAAAAATGTTCTTCAAAGTTTTGAAAATGCACGATGTGCAAAATGAAAGTCCAATCGCATAATTTTTGGGAAAGTAACCGTGCCTACAGTCTCAATTAACGACATGGACAACGGCAATACAGATGAAAATTGATAGACATGAAATTAAGTTTTCATTGAGATGAAAATGCAAAATTTTAATATCTAGAAGCTCGATAGTTTCGCAATGAAATCGCTTTGAAATTTATAAATTTGTCTAATTTTTACTTTTTTACTGTAATAATAATTTGAAAGAAAGTTGACAACTTTTTCTTCTGGACAAGTTATTTTGATAAAAATGTTTCGAATTTATAAAAGTTATTTAACTCTTAATATAGGTACTTTTTCAAAGGCAAACTTGAAAGTAACATTTCCAACTCCACCAAATTAATTCTTTCAGAAAACTTGTCATGATATTTTTTTTGAAAAGTTTTCGTTTAACAAAGTTCAACCATAAGCAAAGAGTTTTTGATTCGATAAACAAAATCTTTATTCTTTGTGTTCAAAAGTTTAGAAACAAAAAAAATTGTGTATATCTTTTATTCTGTTGTAATTTCCAAAATTCGTTTCTAATTTTCGGAAATTAATTTTTTGACTTTTTTAAAGTCCGAGTATTAGATTAAAATAGAAATTGACACTGCCTATTAAAATCTACAATAAAGGAACACAATTTTGACAAAGCATATACTGTTATTTTACTGCAAATTTCTATTGTGTTAATTGAGATTACGTGTAAATGAAGTTATTGTTGCAGTAAAACCCTTTTTTCAGGATCCGGAACAATGCCGTCGAGAGTGACGAAAAGTCCGACTCCGGAAGAGGTCGAAAGTACTGGAGAAAGAAGAGAGACTTGGTCAGGAAAAGTCGATTTTCTTCTATCTGTCATCGGCTTTGCGGTCGACCTCGCCAACGTTTGGCGCTTTCCGTACCTTTGCTACAAAAACGGCGGCGGTGAGTTGTTAACAACTGATATTGTTCTCTTTGTTCATATGTTTAAGTGAATTTGGAAAATATTTTCTGATTGGCGAACGTTTCCGATAGGAATTTATCTTTACCAATCGGAAATATTCAGAATCCTGCTAAAATCGGTATCTTGTCCAATAAGACTCAATCCGAAGCAAGTTCTTAATCCTTTTCAATCCGTACAATTACGCCAAGTTCAATTCGAACCCTCTCAATCCTTTTAAAACCGGCGAGCAATCTGAATAATCCAATTTGAATTTAATGCTGAATATTTCGGATTGATTCGAAATGAATTCCTGTACGAAAATTACACCAGAGAATACATAAATTTCGGTAGTTATTCTTTAGTTGTAAAATTCTCTCACGTCATTGACACTTCGATTGACACCTCGCGTAAACGGGAAGCAAAAATAGCATCAAATGACAAATAGTATCTTTCCCAAAACAACACCCTAGATGATATTAAAAAAATTGATTTGAATCAAAAAGAATAAATAAAAATATAAAAACAACATGAATATATACAATTTTACATCCATTGCCAACATCAAAGCATTTTTTAAAGAAATAAGATGAATGGAGTTAGTGACTTTAATTATAAAGTGTTAATCTTCATTCAAACATTTTTTCTTGACCTGAAAAATTTTGAGAGTAGGTAACATTTTTTGAATAAATATATGTTGTATTACATACGAAAAGAAATCAATATATTCCGTAAAGCACTTAATGATTAATTTCGTCAAAACTGAAATCAATGCTATGATTTTTGTAGATTTACATATAAATCAATAAAAGATCTGCTTTGTAAGAAGGGTTATTCATTTAATAATATTCATGATTTTTATTCAATAGCCATTTTTTCAGTGCAGAAAAAAAAATAATTAGTGCAAAAATCGCATTTTCTTAACAATTATATACCTACTTGCAGACTTTCCGTGCACGTAGTATATTTAATAAAAAATTATAATAATAAAATAATGAAGCAGGAAGATTTTGTTAAAATAATACCAAAGAAATGTATCTGGAATTGTAAATTTGACAGCTCTTCCTAATTGCACAACAATATTATATGTTAGTTGCGTGTTACTCTGGGATGATTGACGATGAAGTTTAATATACAATCTAGGAGTAATACAGCGTTAACTAGGCAACTAATTGACATTTACTTCGTAGAAAATGGGACTTTAATTTTGTCGATCAGACGCTTTTATATATGGCGAATAAGAAACAGAATTCGTTTTTAAATTGAATTTCTTCTTTGAATATTTGTATCAATATTTAATTTGATCTATATATCTACCTTAAAAAAAAGCGACTTTCCTTAATTTAGGAAAAAACACTTCTGAGACCAGCTTATCTTAGTATGCTTTTTTTTTATTGAGTATAAACTGTTCATCTATTTTAGCTGTTGAGGCGTGGCCATTGGTGTGATTTACCGTGGTTTCGCTGGGGGCCAATGTAATTTTCATGGATGGTAGTTGCTCTCAGGCATATGTATGTTCATAATGTGCAACTATGTATATATACGAAAAGTTCTTAGTAAAAGAAAGATAATAGTATAAACTGACGCTTTTCAAGCTCGTCGTATTGATGCATGGGTTGCATAAAACTTATTTTAAATAAATTACCAATTTTTGTCAAGTGGAAATCAATCATACCGAAAGTGCGTAGGAAGTGAAGTCAACAGAAATTTATACTGAAGTGGAATATTGTGATCAAAGGTGTCCCAAATTGAAAATTGTGATTAATGAAAGTAATTGGAAATTAGCGACCGATCTTGCCCAACCTAATGGCACAGAGCCGCGCGTTGCGAGCCACTTAATTAAGTTAGCCGCCGCTTTTGAGAAGCTTCTGTATCATTCGTACCCTCACTAATCATATTCCTGGGGACCTTGATATGAGGCTAATGGCATCGCTCTAGTCATCAGGGTTCTCTGAAGAATAATTTCCTGGTTAGAACTTTGAGTATCAAAGTTTTTTGACTGTTCAAATAAAATGGACAGAATCCATAGGGATTCCGGAAAATTTAAAGTCGTATAGATATTCATTGTTAAAATGAAAGATTAACCTGACAAGTTTGACGCTTGTGAAAAATGTCTAATCCTTCGTGAATTGGACTTTAAATTCAAATTTATTTTAATTATATTGGCACTGTACAGGCTTTTAAAGAATTTTTCATATGGTCATCATGAAGCAAAAACATTCATATAGATGAAAGTAGAAAGAAGAAATATTTTTGATGAAACAGTTAAGAACAGTAACATCTGAGTCTCTATGTACTTTCAAGTACAGTATTATTGTTTTTCCTGAACTTGTTCTCGGGTGAACCAGGTCTTTTTTATCATAGACACGGACTAAGTCAAGTAACTGATAAGATTAGGATTTTATAAATTAATTTAATACGATGTTTGAAATCTTTTGCGATGATGCTAAAGTTACACATTTAGGAGCATGGTGTACTTTTCACTTCGTGGTTTACCACTGTTATCCTTACATCGCGACCACGAACGTTGGAGCTGACAACAGTCGCCTCTGGATTCTTTTTTTTAGTTCTATCATCTGCCATTCCACAGGTTTTTAGTCGCTTGCTTCCTGGTGGTCGAGAAAGTTTCTTACAATGCGATAGGTGCCAGTACCCTACTGACTTCTAAGTGTTTAAGATGTTCAGTGCATCTTGCGTGCACATTGCCTGTAGCCGAAATCACAATAGGATGAATAGATGCATGTTTCACATTCCTTTACATTGTCTTTACTTAATGTCTTAGCTCGATGTGCTTATGGATCTTGGTTGTTTAAGTTGTCTAAAAATTTCGGTTATGTGGACAATAGGATGGCTCAAAACACTATTTTTTTAGAGTACAACGACCCCCTCCGCCCCATTTCATTACAAATCCGAAAAAAGAAATTCCCTAATTTTTTACATTCTCATCCTAATGAGAAGATACACTAGCCGTCCAACAAGACGACCTCCGGCAAGATGACCCGCTCAACATAACAACCGGCGAACGCTCAACGAAACGACGGCGGAGGCCGTCGTACCTCTATCCCCTCCATTTTCTTCTCTGCAATGCACACGACCTAATTAAGTTCGCTTTACACCGCACACGCTCTCAGCGCAGAATAGTGGGGACCCTCACGCCGTCGTCTTGCCGGACGGTGAAAGTCCCGCTTTCGTCGTCTTATTGGACGGCTAGTGTATTGGTTTTATGTAAAATTTGACTTCCACAGTTTTCATCAATTCTCCACGTTTTGAGACTTCATGAATCAGAAAAAAAATGTTTATGAATGTGTCTGTCTACACTGTGCAGTCCATAGTCTATCGTGTAGGCACGATAACTTTCGAAAGATTGATCAGATTGGATTCTGTTTTGGCATACTTTTTGAAGGCCTAAAAGAAAAAATGAGTTCGCTAACCAGATATTTTGGATACAAATTCAAAAAGTGAGAGCATCTTCAAAATTTTTGAAATAATTTTTTTCCAAGATTTAAAAATTCTATGTACAACTCTTCACAGTACTCGGGAACTCGAACAATTTATCTTTATGACTTTTTTCGATAAAAAGAAAATTATCAGAGAAATAGCATTTACAAAATAAAAAAATACACGAAAATGAACATTTCAAACAAAACAACGTACGATATAAAAAAAAGTCTAGAGAAAAAAAACGTTGATTTTTGAAAACTCTACAAGATTATCATAACAACTTTTTGAATTTTGTCGAAAAGTCAAAAATTCACATTTTTATCGCACAAAAAATAATGAAAAACGAAAAATTATATTTTGCGGTCAAACTAAGCAAGATATGAAAAAAATGTATCAACTAAAATCGTGCACCTTAAAAAAAATCTAAAAATTTGTTTTCAATCTCTTTTTGATAGGAAGCGTAGTTTTTCTTTTATTCGTAAAAGCAACATAAAAATAAAAAAATTAATTTTTGGACAAATGACACAAGCTACGAAAATAAATAATGAAACAGAAGTTTTTCACTAAAAAAAGAGTTACAATTTTGTTTTGAATTATTTTTGTATAGAATACACGGTTTTGGTCTTATTCGTAAAAAACAATATAAAAATAAAAAAATTACATTTTTGGACAAACGACATAAGCTGTGAAAAAAATAGACAAAAGTTGCTCATCCTAAAAGGATCTAGAAATTTGTCATCAGTGATTTTTGGATAAGACGCACAGTTTTTGTTTTAATTGTGATCACGCGCTTTAAAAAATGAAAAATTCCGTTCACCAACAAAAATATACGAAATATGAAAAATAAAGAGATATGAAAAAAGCTGAAAAATTAAAACTTTTATAAGGTTACAAAAGCGCCTTTTTTAGGAGGAAATTTGTTTATTATGGTCTATGCTTGCAGAGTTATATTGATCATTTTTATTAAAAAGATTCTTCTTTTTGGTGCTATTATTACTTTTAGGAGCCATAAATAAAATACTTAGATTTTATTACAAATCAACAGACCTGTCAACCCAGGTGGGAGTCCTTATCAGTATTTTATTCTAGAAGAATAATTTCACATATTATAATATGGCATTTTTATACAGGGTATGTTTTTCGGGGTTATTATAGAATGTACGAGGGTAGTTCAATAAGTCCTTAGAATTACAAACAGATGGCGCGCGAATCGCTCCAAATCATCTGTTTTCAGTCAGCACCACTCCCGACTAGATATATGGTGCAGTCACAGTCCACATCTTCTGAGTTTACGTGTTTTTATAACCCATTGAAAAAAAAATTGTTCGTTAAGAAAAATGGAAAAAAACGAGTTCAGAGCGGTAATCAAACATTTTCATTTGAAGGGTTTAACTCCATATGAGTTAAAAAATGAATTGGACTCAGTTCATGGCACATCTGCCCCTGCCTTAGCAATGGTTTATAACTGGGTAAATGAATTTAAGCGTGGTCGTACATCAATAAGTG
>NC_046657.1:90512399-90535158 GCF_010883055.1 Belonocnema kinseyi
TCGTGAGGAATTTTTTCGTCGATTTGTGACTGTGGATGAAACATGGATACACCATTACACTCCTGAGACAAAGGAACAATCCAAACAGTGGATTTCCACATACGAACCAGCTCCAAAGAAGGCAAAGACCGTAAAGTCAGCTGGTAAGGTTATGGCTACAGTTTTTTGGGATTTTTTGGGTTTTTTGGAAATTAAAAAAAAACGACCACATTTGGCGAGAAAAAAATTCTCTTTCATCACGACAACGCCCGAGTTCACACATGCTTCGTTTCAATGGCTAAAATTGAAGAACTAAAATTCGAATTGGTCGAACACCCACCGTATTCACCAGATTTAGCCCCCAGTGACTTTTTCTTATTTCCAAACTTGAAAAAATGGCTCGGTGGACAGAGATTTCTAGACAACGAAGACGTCATTAAGACCTCTGTAAGTGATTATTTTGAGAAACTTCCGAAAACGCACTTGTCTGAAGGATTAAAAAAACTTGAAAAGCGATTGACCAAGTGTATAGAGCTCCAAGGAGATTATGTTGAAAAATAAAAAAAATTTACCCAAAAAAAATTGTTTTTATACTTCATTCTAAGGACTTATTGAACTACCCTCGTATATTTATATTACTTTCCGTCTCTGTTTACAATGCATTATTATATTGTAATTTTTTTAATGTACACATTAATACGAGGTTATAGATTATACTTCGCACAAATTTTCTTGTCAAGCTTTTTTTAAAAGATGAACAGTTTTTGTTTATAAATTTAATTTTTCACGAAACTTATGCGAGATACAAAAAAAAATGTTTAGAAAAATTATTCTTCTAAAAAATATCTACAAATTTATTTGAGATTCCCTTGTAATAACGTTTGATATTTGTTTTAATTGTGATAACGTTTAAAAAAAAAGTTACATCTTAAAAAGTCCTACATTAAGAATCATAATTGCACAATTTGCCTCATATATCGCTCTCACATGTAGATACATGAAAATCTGTAGACAGGACATCGCGTATGTTGACTGTTTTACACCAATTTCGCATTCTAAATTGTGCGATCTCCTTGTTATAAAAAAATATATTAAAAATAAAGAAAAATTTTTTTTTGGAAAAACGACACGAGTTACAATAAGATTTTATTGAACAACTATTTCGCCTACATTATATCTAAAACAATTTCTTAAATCCGTTTTACGTTAGGATGCGTATTTTTAGTTTAAATAGTAAAAATAACATTGAAAATAAACATATTCAGTTTATGGAAAAACGACACAAGTTGCAGTAAAATGTTTAATAACAATTTTTTAATAGGACACGCACTTTTTCAATTAGAAAAATAGGTGAATGAAAATACTTTTGTTTTAACACCAATACATGTTATGAATTGTAGTAATATACATTTATTGAAATGTTATACATTTTTCAGTCATTACAAATAAAATGTGTACTTTATTTTCCAAGATCTAATAAACAGTCCCAGACCGAGGTGAAAATATAAATATAATATACATCTTATATAATAAAGTTGAACATAATGTAGAAAAGTTCGAATTTTAGACCAAATCAAGTTCTAAGCACGAGATATGTGATATGTGATGAGAATAAGTTCGTTAAAGCCGAAGGAACTTTAACAAAAGAGAATTCACAATCACCAAATGACAGTTTTCAATGCTCTAACCTTTAACTTTAAAAAGTCTGCGGACAAATGTAGGAGGAGCACAAAGACCTAGCGCGTATCGCGAAGTAAATACATTATCGAGCGCAAACTACGAGAGCCAACAGACGCGAATAAACTTGCGATCGAAGCGAGCCGCGCGATGAGAATGAGCCCGCCCGGCTGACAAATTAAAACAAAAAAATTGTTTTATCTTAATGGGTGTCGGTTTCGACTAGAAGTTTCGCATGTAAAATACATGGGAAAAATGACTGTTTTGAGTTTTTGGAATAATTTTTTAGGGTTTGAGAAAATGTGACGGGAAAGTATAGAGGCTTGTAGAGAATTATCCAATGAAGATTTTCATGTGTCAGAGATATGGCTTTAATTTGACAATCCGAGCATACCTCCAAGAGTCCCTGAAAAATAGCTTTAAACCCAAATATATATATATATATATATATATATATATATCAACATTGGTTAATTAATTTTTAGTTACTTAAGCAAATGGAATCTGTTCAAATAATTGCTTCTCAGAAATGCGTTTTTTTCTCCTAAAGATTATTACTATTGGTCTAGTGGAATATTTATTAACATTGATTCATTAATTTTCAATTGTTTAAAAAATGTAATTTGTTAAAATAATTTTTGTTTAAAAAATTATTTTTTATTAAAAATTATTACTATTTCTTTAGTGCAATATTTATCAACATTGTTTGAGGGTTTATTCACAAAATATGTGATACGTGAAGGGGGGGGGGGTATTTGCAAGTATAATTCTCTCTATATTAAATGCAATGGGAAAAGCATCACACAGAGGGTGCGGGGTTGCTTAACGTTCTGAATAATGTATAAAATATTATGTGAATGGACCCTGTTTAATTTTAAATAGTTTAAACAAATTCCATTTTTTTTATTAATTCTTTTTCGATAATTGTTTAAAAATAAAAATTATTACTATTGGTTTAGTGGAATATTGATCAATATTGGGTAATTAATTTTTAATTATGTAAACAAATTCCATTTGTTTCAAAAATGTATTTTTTTATAAATTCGTCTATCTGTCAGTTTATTATCGTTAATAAAATGAATCTATTTTAAAGTATTTTCCAATTGTGTAAACAATAAATTATTATTTATTTTCAGAAACCTTTAATTCGTTTAAACCATAATTTTTCAACAAAATTTGTACATGTTTCCGAAAAATTTAAATACATTTTTTAAGCTAATGGAATTTGTTTACATAATTAAAAAATAATTAACTAACTTGTATCCTGAAATATTAGTTAAAAGTCAGAAGAAAAATAAACTCTGATTTTGACCTGTCAAAAATTTATTTTTTGTTAACTTAATATAAACTTGACCAACAAGTCTGAGCTAGGACGTATGAGAAAACTATAGACAGGCAGACATGTTCGTAAAAATAATTTTTTCTGACTAAAGGGGTCTGAAAATATCGAGAATAATTGACGTAAACGGGATAGGTCCAAATTTACACAAATCTAATTTTTTTTTTCTTCTGGCGTTTTCCACGTTTAATATAAGAAACGTTATTCGTATCAAAAAGAAGTTATAGGCGCTTTTTTACAACTTCCTCAAAGTAATAATGCTGTTCCTAGACTATTTCTTGTATCTAGCGTGGTTTCGTGGAAAAGTTGAATTTCTAATTTTCCCACTTGACCTATTTTTTGGACCATAAAAGAGTGTACCAATGGAAATTTGGAATAAAAACTTTCGTCGACAGTTATCACGTCGAGGGACAACAGGCCGTCAGACCAACTGAAATACAGACAGACAGACATGTTTGTAAAAAACCATTTTTTCTGACTTAGAGGGGTTTCGAAACATCTCGTCGAAAACTGGATAGGTTCAACTCCAAACAAATTGAATGCCTTCTATCATAAGTTTCTTCTCTTGTTAAAATTGTAATTTTTATTCAAAAAGAAATCCAAATTGTTCAGAAATAATTTAAATTCCTTTGTTTTTAGATCCTTTGTCAAACAACGTAGATGATTGACCGGAAATTTATAAATCTCGGAAGTCTGTTGGTGACAGCACTAAAATGGGAAAGTGGTTCCCTGAGGATAGAAATTACGCGGTCCATTCCAAAGACGAACATAGTTGTAAATAGTTAATAGCAATAAATTAATAATTGATTCTTATGATAGTTTTCTGTACATTCTTTAATTTATAAACTCAGAAATGACTTTTTATTAGGATAATAACTCGAGTTAATTTGTTTCGCACAGAGCAGTGAAGCCAAGAAATGTTCATAAAGATGCAGCCGATTTTTTTCTAATTCATGAAATAAACAAAAACTAGATGTTAATAAAGGAATTAGTTTGTTCTGGTTTTCATATGATTTTTCTCCTTTATACCCTAATTTTCTCATTTTTTCTGTATTTTCGCTTAAAGATTTTATCTGAGTGGCCGTGCTTTAAATCCAGAAAAAAAGAAAAATATAATATGATTTACTGTACATCTTTACATTTTATGCCTTTTATCTCTTCATATTTTTTCTATAAATTTTTCTGAAAGTCCTTTGAATGAGATTTGCCTCGTCTAGGAGCAGAAGGAAATTAATCAGTACAGAAAGATCCCTTTTGATACGATTATGCCAATACATCTCTAGAAGCTCTTCTTCGAAGACTAGCGAAAAGTAAGATATATATATATATAGATATAGTCCCTTCCTCGAAGCACCCCAAGATTCCAGACAATTTTGAAGTGAGCTAAAAGCCATGCTATCGAGGGTTAACCTGTTGATCCTCGAAAATCCGGAACATTATCCTTTGGACCTCGCTTCGCGCTTTCGGTACATTCATGAGCATTTTTCATTTCGGGGAAATCGCCTGGGCATCGTGAAAATGTACTCTCCATTAGGAATGAAGTAAGGAATAAGACAAGTGATTTATTACTAGATAAAGAAATTCTTTTGATAACAGGTATATTATTAAGTTAAAGTAAAATTACTAACACTACAGCGCGTGATAAACATTACCTTTAGCAATTAATATTAATAATACAAAACAAGATTACTATGATTAACTATTAGGAGTATAAATACTGTAAAATTGGTTTACGCGGTTTGAATTAGTTTGAACCACTTTGCACCTTGTTCGTTAGATAAATTTTTAATCTGTTTCAAGCGCAGTTTCAAACATTTTAAAACATGGTTAAAAACAGATTCAAATCAGGTTTATAATTTGGCTAATTCATATTCAATCCTGATTACTGTCGCAAAACAGTTTCAACCATCTTAAAACCTTGTTATAAACATATTTCATAATATTTCTGAGACCGATTGTAATCGAATTCTACCTAATCGTAAAAGCGGTTTAATTGTTCGTATAATTGTTGGCGAAAGCAGCGCTTGTATACAATTATTATTAAAAAATAACGATTAAAATTTCCAGGTAGATATTATTTGAATCATCAACTGACAATACACTAAAATGGAACTATAAGCGTCGCCTGTGGAGCAACCCGGCTCACCCGCAACTTTATTTTTTTAATTAATTATCTCTCTCTGAATATCGAATTTCAAGATTAGCGATTTTTTTATATTTCACAAAAGTTAAACTTTATTTTGAAGCTTGTTTAGTCCGATATCATGTTTTTTCCGTGTTTGTTTTTAACTTTTTACATTTTCATAATTTATGATTAAGAAAGTATTATAATTGTCCGAAATTTGACACCACAGTTTTTCAACGGTGGCGTCTGTCTGTCCGTCAGTCCGTCCGTCTGTAAACACGATAACTCTCGAAAAAATGAACGGATCAAATCCATCATTGGCACACTTATTTTAGGTCCTAAAAGAAAGGGCGAGTTCGTTAACCAGCCATTTTTGATAAAAATTCAAAAAGTGAGTGCATATTGAAAATTCTTGACACGATTTTTTTTGGAATATGAAAATTCTATGTATGGATATTTATAGTATTAAAATTCAAAAACAATTTATCCTAATGACTTTTTTCGATAAAAGGAAAATTCTCAGAGTTACAGCATTTTCACCTTTTTTTAATCAACCGAAATTCAAAATTTTAAGCCAAACAACGCACGATATGAAAAAAGTCAAGAAAAGAAAAACATTGCTTTTTAACATCTCTAAAAGACTGTCATAACAAATTTGTGGATTTTCTTGGACCACCGAAAATTCAAATTTGGATTGCACAAAGAATAATGAAAAATAAAAAATTCCATTTTGTGGTCAAACTATGAAGGATACGAAAAAAGGTGAATTAACAAAAATTGTTACTCCAAGAAAGATCAACAAATTCGTTAAGAATCGCTTCGTGATAGGACGCGTACTTTTTGTTTGTTCGTGAAAAATAACATTGAAAATAAAAAAATAAAATTTGTGGAAAAACGACGAAAGTTACGAAAAAAAAGATTTAACAAAACCTGTTTTTTTTTTATAACGCGAAAAAGAACCCCAGGTGGAAATTCATCACTGGCGCAGTACTGCCCTAGTTCAAATGGCCGAAATCCTAGTACTGGACATCTGTATTGAGCTAGTACTGGCCGGTAAAGCTTCGCAGTACTGGAGTGCGATGCTGGTGTATTATTACATACCAGTTTTGGTTTTGTACTGGCAAACGGTTAGCGTACGAAAATGCCGAATTTAACTTCAATATCGTCTGAATATTATTTATAATCACAAAAATGTAAATTTCATTCAATTTTTTTATTTAATTTTAACACTACTATTGCTATACCCTAAATATATGAGAAAAAAGGTATTTAAAAAATAAACAATAATTGATTGGGAGTATTTTGTCTATCAATATTAATGACAATTATTAGAATGAATACATATATTAAATTTTTAAACATTATATTAAAAATAAAATTTTTTAACGCTGTGGGGTTTCGAACATACATATATCTATACCTAAATCTATAGCCTTGCCTGAAGCACTCTATACCTAAAGAATTGAAAGTCAATGAAAGAAAAACCCTCATAAGCCACAGCTCCAAAAAGTAAAAAAAAACAATGATGTAACTCTCTTTTTTAATGAATTTCTTTATTATACGACTTCATATAGATGTGAAATAAATGAACTGTTAACGGGAATCTGAATAAAATAATATTTAATCAAATAATTTAAATCGATTACAATTTTTCCGCGTGTAATATTCCGTTTCTTCCCCTTTTAGAACATTTTACCAATTTTTATGATGGCATAAAATGTTATTTTTAATGAGTATTTTTAATGAGATTTTATCGCGAACTACGACTATTTTGTTAATAACAATTTTTTTAAATCTTTCGTCTAACGTTTTACTTTTTAGGTGTTTTAGGAAATTTTATAATGAATAAGAATTACGGCAAATGTATTTTTCGCGATATTTGTATTTCTTTTAATTAAAATCATCGAAAATGGAAAAATTATAATGATAGGATACTTTCAAATTTCCATAAATTTAAATTCGAAGCGATAAAAATTTCACAATTTGAAACTGAAAACTAAGCTGAAGGTTTCAAAGTTAAAGTTTCCGAAATTCTAGAAATTTAAATTTCTATTAAATTAAAAAAATTATGATTTCACATAAAAATTAAGTAGAGAAATTTTTCTTATCTCAAAATAATGAATTTAGTTTATTTTCACCATTGAATATATATTCATTTTCTATAAATTATTAACCTTTAAAAATGAATTATTATAAAAAATGTTCCAAATATAAAGTAATTTTAAATGAGAAAGATTTAAAAAAAATGTGTACCCCAGAACCTTCAAACTTAAAGCAATCTGAACTTCATTTAAAACTAAAAAAAAATTTGTCATAAATCAATCATAATTATATATATATCATATATCATAATTATATGATATATGATTGTAGCTTACAATCGCTAACTAAACATCGATATATAATATATCGATAAATCGATACAAACACATGCTCGAAATAATTTTAAAAGTACATTTCAATAATATGATATAAACAATAATTACAAGTATTAACATCTTTTGAAATATAAATATAAGGGCACTTTTGGATCGCGACCCTAATTTTCAACTTTCACACCTTTTCCTTGAAATTGTCGTTTTGGAACCTTGCGAACAGCAATTTTCACGCCACGAAAGCCACTTTCATGATTTTGCAGCAACTCGTTCAAGCAATTTCAGAAATTACGTCGATTTAGTAGTGACTTGCTTAGAGAGGGTAGTGGAATCTGGAAATGTCGGTTTTCCAGCCGAGGGCTTCACCTCAAGAGATTAAGGAGCAATTATGCTACGGAGACTCAAGTACTTCTTAAGTGTCCTCATTCGCGTATTCGCAGTATATATATATATATAACATTGCAAATTTTTGGAAAACCAACATAAGTCAAGAATGAAATTGATGAGCAAAAGTTGTTGACCCAAAAGTAATCTACCAATTTGTTATGAATAATTTTCCGATAGGACTTGTAGCTTTTTTTTTAATCGTGAAAAATCACATCCCAAATGACAGCATCCTTGAATCGCAGATTTCCACACCATTATATGCGGTATATGTCGCTTTGCTGTTTTTTTTTTCCAATTTAAATATTTGACCGAAACCTGTATTCGAACTTGGAAACTAGTAAAGTGATATTTACACTCATATTCTTAACCCTATTTTTCATTTAATCTTATTTCAATGTGCACAAGATTAAAATAATCATTTTTATCGGCAGAAGTCAGTTAGTAATTGGTTTAGTAAACTTTTCTCACATTGTTAACTAGCAAACTGCTAATTCATTTGTTAAAGCATATTATTCGAATTTAATAACACTTTTTAATCAGCAATTTAGATTAAGTGCTTACTGTTCAGATTGAGGGAGTAGGTGTCAAAAGCTCGGTATCAATTTGTCGGCCAAGATATACACTTTTGTATGGGCTTCAACGGTACCATTCTTACTGCGATTATTAATCGATTATCAGGAATATGTTTTTCTCTTTCTTCGAATTATATGAAGAAAACTAATTCTGGTAATTAAAATTGAATCCAGTCACCCTTTCAAACCTTAGGTTTCGTAACTGGCATGAATCTCATGTCAATGAATGGATAGTTCGTTCTGCATGATTCGAAACGCTACGACGCGACGCGACGGTCTGGCTATAATTTCGTGTGCACATTAAAATTTCTATTATTACTGCAAATATTAACCGATTTTCAAGAATCTTGTTTTCACTTTCTTCCAATTATATAAATACACTAATATTACTCATTAAAATTGAATCACTCCATGCTTTCATACTTTGAGTTTTTGTAACAGATCTGCATCTCATAACAATGAAAGGATCATGATTTACCAGTAATTCGAAGTGTCATTCGACGCGCCCCATGCTCTTCAGGCTCTTGAGTTACACGAGGGTCGATGAGAATGCTGCTAGAATCCACACTGAGTATCACTGCAATTTTTCTTTATTGTTCTCTTCCTTTCGATCATTAAACAAAATATAAACATTTTTTTCAAAAAACCGGCGCTAGTCAGTAAAATAGACCAACATTTAGATGTCGTATGCAATAATGCAGAAAAAAATATTCAAAATTGCGGCTTTAAAATGTAATCCCGTTTCGCCAGTCTAATAAATCCCTCTTAAAAGTCCCAACCACCCTCTCAAGGGCTTGGAAAATTTATAATGTACTTGACAGTATTTCTCATAAGAAAAGTCTTGGAATGATTTCATAAATATCGCACAAATATTTAACAGTTTCTTTTATCATTTAAATATGGCTTTGGATCCTTAAACCATACAAAATATACCGCTGCGCACACGATTGAGCGCGCGTATCATTAAGGATAATTGAAAGGTCTAAACCCGGGCCTCAAACTGTCTTTAAATGTTTAAAGAAAGTATGAAACATTAATGTGATATTTGCGAAGTCATTCAAGAACTTTCCTTATGAGAAATTATGTGAAGAACTGTGAAAGAAGCCAAATGTCGTTCTAAAATCTAAAGGTAGCTTAAAAAGTGTAGTTATCTATCGGTGGAAGACATTTAAACTTTTACAAGGTAATTTCTAATAATTCAAAGGCTGAACATATCTAAGGTGTATGAAAAAAATCACATTATAAATTTTCAAGCCCCTATTAAGGATGGGTTTTTTTTCACTTATAAGGGTAGCATTCTGATAAATAATTAGAGGAAAATTATTTTTACTGATGTTTACAGTCATCTTAATAACTTAGACCCAGGAATTTGATAAATAATTTTAGTTAAAAAACGAACCGACAATCTAGTTTGCCCTTACCGACTTGATCTGGATTCTTATTACGCTTCTCATTACATTCACTTTACAAGTTCGAGATTGATTTCCATGAGTGATTTAATTAAATCTTCATAAACTGATGAAATTTGTTTTCCATTAATTTCAGGTGCAAAACAAAATTCATAAAAAAATCTATATAAGGCATCTGTTTCGTAAACAATTTTGGTGAGAGGAATTTTATCAAATAAATAATTTGGAAAATATTATTTTTTCGAACAAAGATTTTTATGCACATGCAATAGAAGGCTTTCTAGAGTTTTCTAGAATGATTAAAAATGGTATTGAATATCTGAAAATCTTCGTAATTCTGCGAAACTGTCCCAAGTGGAAATACACCAGTGGCGCAGTACGGGCCATGTGCAGATTTCCAGAGTGCCTGTACTGTGCACCTGTACTGGGTCAGTGCTCGCTGGTAATGCTCCGAAGTCCTGGAGTGCGGTACTGGCGAGGTTCTGCACACCAGTACTATAATTGTATACTGGCATAGCGCTGGCAAAAAAGTGTAAATTTCAAACTTTTTGTTTCATTGTAACACCCACTCTTGCTATAGTCTAAAGATTTAACAAAAAGATATTTAAAGCACAAATGGTTATTCATTGCGAGTGTTTTGTCTATAAATGTTAATGGTCCTTCTTATAATGAATATAGACATTATATTTTTAAACACGATATTACAAATAAAATTTCTAACGCTACGGGGTTTGGAACCTACCTGAATCTATCGCCTAGTGCCTAGCAGTCCGTGGTCACAACTTTACACAGTGCCATAAAACGTCGCTTTTAATGAGCATTTAAAATGTGTAACGACGGGAGTTAGAAGTTTTATCGCGTACTGCGGCAATTTTTTTAAGAACATATTTTTTTTTAATTTTCGGGTAATGTTTAGCTTTTTTGGTGTTTAGACTCTTTTACAATGATTAAAATTACATCAAATGTACATTTTCTGAACATTTAAAATTTGTTATAAAGATAGACCCTTGCATTTTTTCCTTTAAAAAATACAGAAAAAATTTGTTACCGCGATATTCGCATTCAAAGCTTTTCGAAATTTTAGAACGCATGAACCATATTTTTAAACGTAACTTATTCATTTTTTAAATATTTATACTATCGGCATAGTACTGTCCCGATCGTGGAGCCAACCATCCCACAATGCGACGAATTAGAAAATTTGGCTTCAAAATGATCCAGAGCCTACAATTTCCATCCGATTCCATCTTTTTTAAAAATTAAAGCTAATTAAATTCTGAAGAGGTCTGTCGAGGTAGATTTTGCTAAAAAGGCTCTGTTTGTTATTCAAGTTGCAAAATGCCAAAAAAACATAATTTTTCATATTTGAGCTGCCTGTTCTGTAGCATTCATTGATTTTACATCAAAAAGGTGAAAAACTGATAGATTTACAATCGATTAACAAATCCTAAAAACTCAGATGCAGTTCGTGTAATCTGCTCAATTACACAGGCCCACAAAAAAAAGTTGTCTGCACGAGACAAGTGACTAGGCTACCCTTATGGATTTTGGGCTGCTGAATCCGAATATGGCCTTAGTTGCCCTACACGTCCCAGTTTTCCCCTAAATGCAAAAGTAGGGAAAAGCCTAGAGATTTTCTAGTCACACAGGCAATACAAAAAATTTTTCAGCACGAGAGAAGTGACCAGGTTAATCTTATGGATTTTGAGCTGCTGAATCTAAATCTGGCCTCAGAATATCTCCTACACGTATCAGTTTCGCCCTAGATGCAGAAAATAGTAGGAAACCTAGGGATATTCTGGATATTATTTTTATAATACCAGTATACGAAAGAATAAAAGTACTGGTGTCATATTCTTATGTGTTGGGATTCGTAAAGACCAAATTGACCCACAGAACTTCCCTAGTGTGCTTACCGTTTCCCCTAGTTAGGATAAATCTAGGAAAATTGAAGGTCTTGCGTATGTTATACTGACTCAAAAAAAAAAAATAAGAAACATGCTATTTCCTCTGCAGTTTTGCGCTCTCAATCTGAATTTAATCACTACATTTTTCGAGCTTTTCCCATTTTCTCCCTAGATGCAAAAAGTAGGAAAAAGCCTAGGGATTTTCTGTTCACACAGGCCATAAGAAAATTTGCCTGCAAGAAACAAGTGACTAGGTTAACCTTATGGATTTTGAGCCGCTGAATCTAAATCTAGCCTCAGAATTTCTCGTACACATCTCATTTTCCCCCTAGATGTAGAAAAAAGGCAAAATACTAGGGATATTCTGGACGTTATTTTTATAATACTAGTATACGCGAAAATAGACACATGGATGTTATATTCTTAAGTGTCGCTACTTATAGTGACTTAATTTGTACACAGAAATTCTCTAGTGAGCCTTCTGTTTCCCCTACCTTGGGTAATTCTATGGAAATTGAAGATCTTTCTAATATTATATAGATTTGTACGGGGGACAAATGCCATATTCTTTGCGGATTTGTGTGCTAAATCTAAATTTGAACCACAAATTTTTCAAGGTTGTTCATTTTCACTTTAGATGCAAAATGTTAAGAAAAGCCTAGGGAATTTCTGGTCATAAAAAAGTTACAAGGGGCATGAGATTGATTTCGCACGCAAAACTGTAAAGGATATTAGGTTTTTCTATGTTTCCTCTGTAAATATATATAATCTGAGAAAGACTGTATTATCAAAATAACGTCCAAATTGTCCCTAGGGTTGTCCTTATTTTCTGCATCCAGAGGGAAACTGAGACGTGCAAGATAAATTCGGAAGCCATATTTGGTTTCAGCGGCTCAAAATCCATAAGAGCAGCCTAGTCACTTGCCTCGTGCAGTCAAATTTTTTGTATGGCCTGTGTGACCAGAAAATCCCTAAGCTTTTCCCTACTTTTTGCATCTGGGGGAAAACTGATACGTGTAGGACAAATTCTAAAGCCATATTCAGATTCAGCGGCTCAAAAATCCATAAGAGTAGCGTAGTCACTTGTCTCGTGCAGATAATTTTTTTGTATGACCTGTGTGACTAGAAAATCCCTAGGCTTTACCCGACTTTTTGCATCTAGGGGAAAACTGAGACGTTTAGGACATATTCTAAGGCCGTATTCGGATTCAGCGGCTCAAAATCCATAAGGTTAGCCTAATCACTTGTCTCGTGTAGACAACTTTTTTTTGTGGGCCTGTGTTAAAATTTATGAACAAAATCGATTATTTCTGTACATTGAAGCCTGGAAGTTCTTTTCATCACGTTTTCCCCTGAGAAATCGAGTGAAATTAATGTTTCGTTGAAATCAAACACTAAAGTATAATTTTTTTATTGTTATAAATAAATTTCATAAACAAATTTCATAAATAAATGCCTCTGTATATATAAAATGCATTTTTTCTGCGCAATCATTAGGTTTGCCTTCAAAAAAGAAAATTTCATGACAGAAATTGACAATAAAAATATTTATCATTGTTATAAACAATACTGATTAACAAATGCATTAAACGGTCACTCTTTGATAAAAAAATCCATTTTTTTGTGCAGAATTGAGATGACAGATGAACAGCTGAAATTAAAAACGGGACATATAAAATTTGGGAGTAAAAATGTAACATAAATTTTGCGGAGTAAAACGGGAACAAACAAATCTTCCGAGTAAAAACGGTACAAACGAGCGCGCGGCTGGAGGGAGGAGATGTACGCACAACTGTCAGGTGGGGATAGAGGCTCGAACCGTGCCCGGTTTTGGATTATCATTTTATCAAGACTCAAGAGTTCCAAATCAAAAACAATAACAAACAAGCAAAATAAAATAGTTTACAAAAATAAATGATAACCACTATTCTGATTACAAATTTAATTAATCTAATTATTACTTTTGATTGAAAAAATCGACATTTTTACTAACTGAAAATCAAAGTTTTTTGGAAATATAAATTACAATTACTCAAAACGAAATATGAACAAAACTGTGCAATGAGAAAGAAATATGCGTAGCGTAGTTCAGCAAAGGATAAAAATGATGAGCAATGTAAAAAAATATTTTATAAATCAATTTTGATGCCTGACCGTCTTTTTGAACTTGCAATAGAAAAAGTAGCACCTCATTATTTAATGTAGAAAAACCTCGAGCGGTAAAGTTACTCCGTATCATAAAAAGGATTCTTTATCTAAAACCGGTGAAAAGGACTCATATCAAATGGACATACACGTAAAAAATTAGTCCGTGTAGGCGACAAGTACACAACGAGTTTGTTTCAACAATTAAAAAATATGTTAAATTACAAATTTTACTGTCCATCTTCATGAACGGCATCATTTATTCGAAAAATAATGCAACTTCAGGATTGACAGGTGGAAAAGTATTTAAAACAAATAATAATTTTTAACTAAACTGAAAATTAGTTTAAAAATACTTTGCCGTGAATGTGACAAAAACCTTGTCTCGTAATTCGAATTAGTGGAATTTCACTATCAATCAGTGAGACACTTATATCAATCAGTTTCCGGGCACAATACAAGGGAGTTGGTTCTAGTTAAAAATTTTACATAAATAATAATAAATAAGCAATAAATAGCAAATAATAAATAATTATAAATACAGGTATAAAATTCATATTGTCAAAGATTCCACAATGATTTGAATAATTTCACAAATGTTACCAAATATTTTGCAAAGATTTGTAAGGATTTCAAAAAGATTTGAATAAGATTCCAATGATTTCTTAAAAATTTCAAAGATTTCACAAAATTTGCAAATATTTTGGATAGGATCAAAAGATTTTACAAAGGCTTCATTGGTTTCCCAAAAAGTTCACAAAGACTTCAATTATTTCATAAAAATTTCCGATATATTTCAAATATTGTACAAAGATTTCAATAATCTCGCAACGATTTTAATAATTACAGAAATAGTTCAAAAATATTACAAATATTGTGGAAACATGTCTATTATAAATATTTCGCAAACATTTTGGATAGATTTAAGAGATTTTACAAACAAAATCAGTGATTTCCCAAAGATTACAATAATTTCACAAATATTAAAAAATATTTCAGAAGTATTTCCAAAATTCTAAAAGATTTCCAAAGATTACAGAAAGATTTCAATGATTTCCCATAGATATCAAACTTTTCAAATAATTCGCAAAGATTTTGCATATATTTGAAAGATTTTACAAAGAATTCAATAATTTCAAAGAAAAATTTTTAACATTTCAGATATTTCTTAAAGATTCCAGAAAGATTTCGCAAATATTAGAATGATTTCCCAAAGATTAAAAGAATCTTGTTAAGATTTCAGATATATCTAAATTTCATAAAGACTTTAATGATTATTCAAATATAACAGAAAGATTTTAATCATTTTTACAAATATTCTCAAATATTTCGAAATACTTCAAAATATTCCAAATATTTCGCAACAAATTAACAAAGATTTTCGATACATTTAAAAGATTTCGTAAATGCATGAATTAATCGCCAATAATTTAACAAAGATTAAACAAATTTCACAAATAATTCAAAAATATTTTCAAAGGTTTTTAATGATTTCCCAAAGATTTCAAACATTTCGTAAAGATTTTAAATATCTCGAAAAGATTTCGGATATATTAACAAGATTTCAACGTTTTTGCAAAGAATTCACAGAGATTACAATCATTTTTCAAATATAAAAAAATGATATCCCAATGATTTCACAAAGATTTTAATAATCTCACAAATGTTTCAAAAATATTTCAAGGATTTTCAAAGATATCAGAAAGATTTCACAAAGACTTAAATGATTTCGCAAAGATTTTAACAATTTCAAAAATATATCAAGTACTTCGAAAATATTTTCAAAGGATTTCAATGACTTTTCAAATATTTGGTAAAGATTTTTAACATTGTGCAAAGATTTCATAGAGATTTCAATCATTTTTACAAATAATACCAAATATTTCAAAGATATTTTAAAGATTTCGCAAAGATTTCGGATAGATTTAAAAGATTTCATAAAGGCATAAGTGATTTCCCAATGATTTCACAAAAAATGATTTTCTAAAGATTTTACAAAAATTTCGCAAAGATTTCAGATCGTTTAAACATATTTTTTACAGAGATCTCAAATATTTCGTAAAGGTTTCAGGTAGATTAAAAAAATTTGACAAAGACGTTAATGACTTTAAACAAAAAATGATTTCGCAAAGATATTCAACGATTTTGCAAAGATTTCAATGTTTTCCGAAAGAATTAACAAAGATTTTAAAAGTTTCGCAAAGATTTCGGATAGATTTTAAGGATTTTGCAGACTTCAATAATTTCGCAAAGATTTCCACAATTTAAAAAATTTACCAAGTACTTCGAAAATATTTTCAAAGGATTTCAATGATTTTCCAAATATTTTAAATATTTCGTAAAGATTTCATCAAGATTTCAATTTTTCTTACAAATATTACTAAATACTTCAAAAAATTTGAAAGATTTCGGATAGTTTAAAAAGATTTCACAAAGTCTTAAACCATTTTCGAAAGATTTGTACAATTTCAAAAGTATAACAAATATTTGAAAAAATATTCTAAATATTTTATACATATTGCAATAAAATTGTAAAAATTTCACAAAGGTCTAAAATATTTCGTAAAGATTTCGGATAGATTCAAAAGATTATTAACAAAGACATCAATGACTTTTCAAAAAAAAAAGAATGATTTCGCAAAGATTCTTAACGATTTTACAAAGATTTCAATGATTTCCCAAAGAAATAAGAAAGATTTTAAAGGTTTCGCAAAGATTTCGGATAGATTTAAAAGATTTTACAGGTTTAAATGATTTCTCAAATATTTCAACAGTTTCACAAATATTTCCAAATATTTCACAAATATATCCAAATATTTTAAATATTTGAAAAAGATTTCAATGATTTTCTAAAGATATGGATTAAAAAGATTTCACAAAATGTCAATTATTTCACAAAGATTGTAGGTAGATTTTTTGGAAAAATTCAAACTATCTGATGAATTTATTCATTCGATTTGAGAGGGGGAAAATCAATAATTAGCACCTCCCTGGGTGATTTCTGAGGATGGCAAAGACGACTTTTAAAAAACTTTTTCAGCATTAATGATTATTATACGGTGAAATTAAAGCTTTGAATTATTTTAAAACCCATTTTCAGTTTCTTAAACAATTATTATTGTATTAGACAATTTTTCCCCCTGTCAGTCCTGAAAATGTATTATTTTTCGAACGAATGATACTGTTTATGAAGGTTATAAGTAATATTTTTTATTGAATATATTTTGAAAGTGTTGAAACAAATCTTACATATTTCATTTTTTTCCCTGATAAATAATTAAAATTGACATTTTCCCAATTAACGAACGCTGAGAGTAACATTTTTTGTTGTTGAAAAGTTAATACTTTTTTTACTCAATATTTTTATTTTAAAATAATTGGGATTTGGGAATCATTTAAACAACTACAAATCCCTAAATTATGCCTTTTTATGGAAAAGATGGAGAAACTTGTATATTTTCGAACCTCTTACACAATGTCGTATGTCGAAAAAAGTTCATTTAGAGTATTGAATGTGATTTTTGGAGTATAAAAAAAACCTTGGATGAGGTATTGAATTTCAAAATCAATGAGTCTTATTGCAAGCTTTTCTTTCAATCGAATTTTCTTTGTTAAACAAATTGAAACTCTTGGAATGCAAGATATGCATGCCATTTTTTAGGGAGCAAACGCGTTTTTTGTATTGTTTTTTAACTGTTGTATATGTACGTACATATAAAGAGAGTCCTTTTGACCAGTTTGAGTTAAAGAAATATTCGAAGTCAAAAACAACAAAATAATATGAAAATCGGAAATTATGAAATAAAAAATCTATGGTTTAGGGAGCTCGGTCGTATGTTTGCTTATACGAGTTGTTGTAAAATACACATTATTGTATTTTCGCATTTTTAGACAGCTCCTTTTTATGATACGGAGTAACTTTACCGCTCGAGACTTTTCTAAATGAAATAATGCTGTGCTACTTTTTCTAACGCAATTTCAAAAAGACCGTCAGGCATCAAAATTGATTTATAAAACATTTTTTTACATTGCTCATCATTTTTATCCTTTGTTGAACTGCGATACGCATATTACTTTATCATTACATAGTTTTGTTCATATTTCGCATTGAGTAATTGTAATTTATATTTCCAAAAAACTTCGATTTTCAGTTATTAAAAATTTCGATTTTTTCCATCAAAAGTAATAATTAGATTAATTAAATTTGTAATCAGAATAGCGTTTATAATCTATTTTTGTAAACTATTGTATTTTACTTTTTCGTTATTGTTTTTGATTTGGGCCTCTTGAGTCTTTATCAAATGGTAGTCCAAAGCTGGGCACGGTTCGAGCCTCTATCCCTACCCAACAGTTGTACGTACATCTCCTCCCTCCAACGCGCGCTCGTTTGTTCATCAGTATGTCGCATTTTTACCCGGAAGAAATTTTGTTCCGATTTTACTCGGAAGATCTGTTTGTTCCCTTTTTACTCCGCAAAATGTTTGTTCCATTTTTACTCCCAAATTTTATATGTCCCGTTTTTACTTTCAGCCGCTCAGATGCAACAACTCGACAAGAGCTCGAAACCGCGTATAAGTATTGTCCAGTCGGGAAAATCTATCGGTTAAAAAAAAGTGGTCGAAACGTAAAATAAAATATACATTCGTATTCAGCTTGACGCGGCAGACAATTTTTTCTGATGAAACTTTTTTATTCGATAATTATTACTCAAGATAAACAATACAAACTTAAAAAACATTCCGATCAAAAATCGATGTTTTGTAAAACACAACTCGCGATTATTCAGCCGTTTGTTGATAAAAATGCTTGAAATTTGTATGGTGTATTCTCAACATGTAATAATAATCATTTCCTCAACAAATTTTTTGATTTTTCAACATTTTATTGATCCGAGGATCTCGCAAAACCCCGGATATTCGACAAGGTTTCTTTCTTTCTTTCACAAATCCTTCGGAAAAAATATATATGGAATCAGTGTCGTACCTATTAAAAAATTCAAAGTCGGATTGAACCAACACCCTTAAGTAATAATTATCGAATCAAAAGTTTCATTAGAAAAATTGGTTGGCCACGTCAAGCTGAATACGAATGTATATTTTATTTTACGTTTCGACCACTTTTTTTTATCGACAGATTTTCCTGACTGGACAATACTTCTACGCGGTTACGAGCGCTTGTCGAGTTGTTGCATCCGCAATATCAATTATGCACAAAAAATGGATTTTTTCTATCAAAGAATGACCGTTTAATGCATTTGTTAATCAGAATTGTTTATAAAAATGGTCAATATTTTTAATGTCTATTTCTGTGATGGAATTTTTATTTTTGAAGGCAAATCTAATGATTGCGCAGAAAAAATGCATTTTATATATACAGAGGCGCTTATTTATTAAATTTGCTTATCGGATGAAAATTGTAGGCTCTGGATCATTTTGAACACCAATTTTCTAATTGACTGCACTGTGCGTCCGCCAGTATGGAACGAATTGTCGATTATCTGTACCTGTGGCCATTACTGGGCCCGTACCAGAGCCCAGTACATAATGTATAAATACAAACGTATATACATATATCGTAAATATAAATATAACGTCAAGATAAATGTATAAATATATCATATAAACATAATTTAAATAAAGAATTGTGTTTTGATTTGATATAACTTTAGAAAAAATATTGACCTTGTTCGGTACATGTCTGATGGGAAAAGTTAAGATTATTGATTCTCAATATGTTTAGGAATTTAACAACTTTATTACATCATTTATTTTAATTATTGATTTAATATATAGTAGCTCATAGAATAGACAAACATTTTTTTATGTAAAGATTAAAAAGCTCACAGTTTGTTAATTGAAAAATTACTGTGAGGTAAGCAGAAAACCAAAAATTGTTCAAAATGTATTGTGGAGACTAGAATATTTTTTGCATTTTTTTCCTCTTAAGTTCATCTTTCTTTCTGTAGGAAATCGTGGAGTAATTTTTGTCCTCTTCAGCGACATGAAATGTGGGAGGGCTCTCGAGATTTTGTTAGATTAATCTTGCACGATGTCCTCCGGGGATTGAGTTTAAGCGAGTCTTGATGAACTGAAAGTGTTTTAAAGACATTTCGTAACGATCTTATAATTTAGTATTCTGCTTTGAGATTTAAAATTTTAACACAAAAAACCTTAGTATCTTTAATATAAGATAAAAAATAGATGTCGAAAACTTGTCAATATTTTATCAGAGCAGTTTCAATATGAAAAATGCGTTTGTTTCAGGAGCATTTTTGATTCCATACTGTATAATGCTGGTTGTGGGAGGAATTCCGTTATTCTACATGGAACTGGCACTAGGACAATTCAATCGAAAAGGTGCCATTACGTGTTGGGGTCGATTGGTTCCTCTTCTAAAAGGTAAGCGAAAACAAGAAAAAAATTTAAATGGCAATTAGAAATTGGATTCTCTAATTCATATCATTTTAGCTTGATTTTGTGGAAATCTGAAAAACCATTGTTTCATTATTTTGATGATATTTATAATTTAATGTCTCTTATAAGAATAAAGATAAATTCTCGATTTAATCCAAAAAGCTTACAACAGTATCTAATTCAAGTATCATATTATCGCCATAATTCTTATAGAAAATTCGTATTCTGTTCGCGGACTATGGGAAAAGTCACTTGCTCCCGCTTCCCTCTTTTTCTTTTCATTGTCCTTTCATGGCAGTCGCTTAAAAGCATTTCTATATAACTATATATATGTCCATCATACTTATAGCGAAATTTACTAACCGAGCGTGGCATACTGAATTTCAGATTTAACTTAGAAAAATTATTAAAAAATGGTATCCATATTTCCGTTTACAATAACTTTTTTTAATTACATTAATATTGGCCAATCTTTTTGAGGAGGAAAGCAAGCCCTATTTATTCTGTAAAAAAATGTATTTATCTCCAAGGTGGGTCAACTCCTTTTACTTTACTCCTTCTGGTATTTTTTCACGTACCTTATTTACCTAAAGAAATATTTTGATATTTCACGCCATATGTAGTTTTTACAAGTACTTTTTCAAACCTTTCTTCAAGTGAATACTCTTTTCTATATGAATAATATTTTAGAAAATAAACCTAGGTCGACTACACAAAATGCTTTGCACACATAAATTACGCAAGAAACGGAGGGAGTCGAAAATGCAAGCTGGTGAAAAGAGGCTGATTTCCGCCGATTTCAAGCTTCATTTCCACATGACAATCTTTCTTTTGATTCGGCTAAAAGCTCGCAGATTCTAAAGTGGCAGTGGGATTTCGTGGATTCTATATACATCGATAGAATGCCATAGAATTCAATCTATAAATAAGGATGTAAGAAATTCTTAAACAACGTTTTTTAAATAAATTTCGGTTTACATGTTAATTTAGCGGACCATCTTGATAAGATTAAGGGAATATCACTTATAATACAATTAATTTTAAACAAAACTTCATTAGGATGGCTTGAAAAAACAAAACTTTGAAAATAGGAAATAATATGCCGTAGAATGGTAGTGCATGTAGATTCTAAAAGAGTATAATTAATTTAAAGGCGCGCTGCCTTTGCGCGTATTCAAAATGCGTTTAAAAATATTCTTAATTTTTCATAATTTCGATATTTTTATGGATGCTAATTTTGAACATTATTTGTGGAGGTCCATACTAATCCATAAGAGATCATTCATTTGTCATTTAATAGGCCTTTGTTCTCAACAACATTTTAATACTACTAAAAATGACATTTTTTCGACATATGTGGATGTTCTACTAGGTAATATACTACGTTTTATGTTTTTCAATTATATTTTTCTAGCTGATCCTAAAAATTCTTAGTTTATACCTATACGTTCTTTTGTCAGCTACGCTTACCCTAGTGGGTAAAATCTTCTGGCAGTCTAATGTTGAATCAGGTCCAGATTCTGGCGTCATCTAGACTTTCTAATCTTGACAGTTTTGCCTGGCCCAGATCTGGACCTGGTTAGCTTCCTTAACATACACAATTCTAAGTATTAATGAGACAACTTTTTTCCACTATCTTCAAAAAATTGTCTCGGTGTATTAAGTTGTTCAAAACAATAAATTAATATTAAACATTTTTTTCTCCTTATTGTCTTGATAGTATAGTCTGGCCCAGTTCTGGCGCTGATCAGCTCCCCATAACATAAATATTTCTAGTTTAAATCAGACAAATTTTTTCAGTAATTTCAAAAAATTGTCTTATAGTAGTACACGGGAAAAAATATCCATTACATTTTATAGAACTAATCCTATAGTAGAGGATACGATGGGTAGTTTAATAAAAGTTAAAGTCGTCTTTGTTTTACGTTGCGCTGAACTATGTAACGAAATGTGTTACAAAGTTCTATCAAATTTAAAGGCCGAGATGACGTAAGCTCTATTAAAAGACAGGTTACGAAAAACGTAAAATAGTTCTATAAAATCTAAAATACAGCCTATATCGAAGAAGTCTCGAAACTATAGAGAACAGTTCTATGAAATGATGAATGATTTTTCGCCGCTATGCCAATCTTTATTCGCCGCGGGTTCCAACCCTATAAGTTTCGCATTTCTAATTCCTAACGCCTAAAGCCTCTCGGCTAACCTAGCTGGAAGTATTAACAAAAAAATCTGAAATATAATCGACAGCTGTGTAGGGTTGCATGCAAATTTTGGAAACACATTCTAAAAAAAGTATTACTACGCTTATAATAATATATGTACTAAGATTTTAGATTTTACAAATATTACAAATTATTATTGAAAATTTTATGTGATTAAACAAGATTTAAACTAAATTCAAAAATATATCAAGATATTTTGAAAGATTTAA
>NC_046657.1:90535258-90538653 GCF_010883055.1 Belonocnema kinseyi
TCTGAAATTTATAAGATTTTAAAGGATTTCTAGAAATTTCCGAAGATTTCAAGAGATTTAACAGACTTTAAAGAATTCAAGCACATTATTTATATATTTAAATTACTTTAAAATATTAAAACTCATTTAAATTTAACTGAAATTCCTTAAAGTTTGTTTAAAAACTTAAAAATATTTTTAATTATATGAACATCCTTAAGGTCTTGAATTTTTCTTTAATCATTTAGAATGCTTTGTAATATTTTTAATTCCTTTACTCACTTTTTAAACCATATTTCAAATCCATTGAAATGCCACAAAATCCCTTAAAATCACTAAAAATCTCTTGAACTCATAAAAAGTATTTTAAAGTCTGAAAGCTTTTGCACATTGTTGTACTTTTTGAAATTCTTCTAAAATCTTTTCAAATTCTTTAAAATTACTTGGAATCTTTTAAAATTCATTTATAAACTTTAATCTTTTTTAATTTAAAGGATTTTCTAAATCCCGTTAAATTATTTTGAAATTCATTAAAATCCTTTTAAACACTTGAAAATATTTTGTAATTACACAGCAATACATAAACTCTTTTGAAATTTCTTTAAAATATTTTATATCATTTAAAATAATTTGGAATCATTAAAAACTTGTAGAGCGCAAAGAGAAATTGAGGAATATGTCAGAATATTGGTGAATATTTAGGGATATTTCGGAATATCCAAAATATTTGAGATTATAAAGAATATAAAGAGTACCAAAAATATCTACGAATATTGAAAGAATACGTATATGGGAATATTTAGTGAATGTATAAAAAATATTGGAGTGATCGAACCCTCGTCATATAGAAATAAATTGGTTTAAAACTATCAAATTTTGAAGAAACAATTTTTTATTTTAAGGGCATGTTACATCCAACTCTTTGATATATATTTATAACCATCGGCGATTTTATTAATAGTTGTTACAAGTAAATTGTAACCAACGCCAGTTTTTTGGAGAATAACGTACAAATAACAATCGTCGCTGACTGAATCCATTTGAAATCAGACGGGGCACTAAACTTGACATCGCAGAAGCTCTCGAGGGCGAAATATGTTGTTTTTTAGAAGGAATTATACTTTTTTCATATTTTCAAAATTTGAAGAGAATAATTAAAAAGATTTTCTTAAAAACCCTACCTTTTTATTTTTCTAAATATTTTTTTTAAGTGTCTACTAATAAAAGAAAGGCATCTTAGCAGCAATATGCGGGCCAAGCCATTTTTGAGGCCCGGAGAATTTTTCTTTGCTAAAAATGTAGTTTTAGAATTTTTTTGTGAACTATGAAAAATACCGCATAAGAACGAGAGTCGTTTTTCAGTGAACTTTTTCAGACGTGCAAACTTTTATTTTAGGTTTTTTCGTATCTATCGTTGTTTCCAAGAAAAAGTAAAAAATTCGATTGTAAAAAAAAAAAGAATTCTACTGGTTACAAAAGATATTAAGCAAGCATCAAACTTATAAAGTATCTTCATTATAAAAGCACAAGTTCAAAAAAATATTGACAACACATTTAAAGGTGGTTTTTTTAGAAAATCGATATTTATTTTTTTTTTCAGAAAAACCGCTGCCATTTTCTTAATTTTGAACCTTTTTTAATTTCCCGTTTGATTTTGAAAGAAGACGATTAACTATATTATATTATTAGAATACTTTGTACGCTTGATGGTGTTTTATAAAGCAGCAGTAATGAAGCTTTTTAACAACAAGTTTTTGAATACAATAATTTTTCAGATACTTACTCGTACTCCATCTTTAATTCGATTCAATATTATTATTAATATTCCTCACTAATAAACTTCGTACTTTAAAACCGTTAAACATTAAAAAAATGCTTTGGCCGGAGCAAAGGACGCGGGGAATTTCGCTACCTTCGCGTAGTACCGACTTGCAGCTACATTTTATAGAACTAAAGTCTATAGATCTATAGATAGAATCGAATTTTCATGAGATTTTTCATCATGTTTGAAGGACTTTTTCTGTACATTTAATAGAATTGAGGCATCTGAACGTTATAATTATGTGATCACAAACTCTCCATACCTCAAATGTGATTTCTATGAGAGTTTTCAACGTTTTTTTAAATGAATTTCTCCATATATTTTATTAACATTTTTTTAATCGGAGTTCAATATGAAGTTTAAAAAACTCTTGTAGAGTTATTCCATATTTGTTTTACATTAAATCCTGAAAGTTATACAAAATCTCTGACATTTGTTCAAGACTCGCTCTTATCCCCGACTATAGCAATAATTCAGGAAAGATTAATGCACTTTTTTCCGTGTATCGGTCTATTTTAGACCCATTATGGCGTTGTCTAGCCTACAAGAACGTAATAGTTTCTAAGTCTCTATTATGCAACTTTTCTCAGTGCATATCAGAATAATACACAGGATATTTAAAATCGTAAAGAATGTGTATATTCTCAAGATGATTATTTTTTCATTTATACAAAGTTCTGGGGATTTTTATAATACATTAATTTGGAAATTTTTTCCTGGCGATAAAAAAATGACCGGAATAATATTTTTATAGACTTAAATAAATTGTATAAAAATATGAAATGTTCTGTTTAACAAATTATTTAAAGTAATTACAGCGTTGCTAGTGATTTAGTGATTCTCTTTTGCAGTTAAAAATTAATTGTAATGTTCGGCATTCTAGAGTGGTGGCACCAGCGGCTAAACCTTAGGTGGTGTGTCGTTTGGCTTACAATTTTAGACAACAGGGTTCTATACCCTGTTCAACGAGAGAACGAAATCGACCGCGCAGTTTTTTTCTTAAGGGAGGCATCGACAAATTTTTTTCTTCAGTGTACAGCCAATCGCTGTTAAAGAGAAACACAATTTTTTCAAATAGACTGACCCAAATGCTCTCTGAAATTTTTTATAACCTTCGTCAAGGCCACCACTACGCCTACATTTTCCTTTCTTTGACAAGCTGCGTGCAGAGAACGAAATTCGTCTTTTTGGAATTTCGTTCTCTCGTTGAACAGAGTATAGCTCAGGGATGCCACGACCATTTCCATCGCTTCTCCTACCTCACTTTTTCTCCACTTTTGTTTCCTTTCTTCGAGCACTTATCCGCGCTTACCCCATCCTCCCATCCTCTCGGTCTTGCATGGAACGACCTCCACGCTCTCGTATCCTCTCGGCTACGGTCTCCAAGCCGACGAAAGTGACCGTGCTCTCACTTATGCTCCCACCTCTTCGAGCTCCATCCTAGAAAAGGCGGTAAGAGTGGGGTTTGACGAGTTGACAGATTTCAGCTTCCAGAGCTCTTCCGTGGCCTTCCCTGTTCTAGATAAAAAGAAAATATTCTTTAGGGAACGTTCATAAACCACGTGGCCATTTTTTCAGTCCATTTTGAACCCCC
>NC_046657.1:90538753-90545770 GCF_010883055.1 Belonocnema kinseyi
TGAACATCAATCCCCCCTTCCCCTGACGTAGTCATCAAGTAGCTTTTCATCGCCATACCCCCCCGTCCCAATTGGGCCACGTGGTTTATGAACGTTCCCTTAGTGATTTATTTAATATTGACTATTTATATATTATTTACTATTTATTTATTATACACAATGTAATATTTATTTAGTTATTATTTATTTATCTGTAACAGTGCTGACCAGCCCTAGTCTAGACTATCTTATTTGCGTTAGATTAGAGTCTAGATGATCTACTGTAGGACTAGCCAGCTCCAGAACATTTTTCTGCCCTCTGAAAATAAAACAATTGTAACGTGAAAGGATAAAATTAACTAAAATCAGTTAAAAAAATATTACGTTCGACCGTTAATCCACATCGTTTGAGAATGCGATTTTGCTGACCGTAATCCGGTTTTATTACTTGAGACGTGGTGATCACTGCGATCTTAATTCAAGAAAATATTGACCACCACGAACTAATAATTCCTGAACTTGAAGCCCTTGAAGCTACGGCTATACAAATAAAAATTCACGAGAAACCGTATGCCATCGTCTCCCTCTACCAGAATCCTTCTCGTAAATTTACAAAAAATGACTATAGAAAAATATTTAAACTTGCACTCTCGGTAATTGCTGCAGGGGACCTGGCTGCCAAGTACTTAGCTTGTAACAGTAGAACAACCAACAAAATTGTAAAATATTTGTTTGAATTTATAAACTACCATTACCTGTCTGTCTCTGCACCAGACTCGCATACATTCTTCCCCCATAACATCAAACATAAATCTGACCTCATTGAATTTGCAATTACAAAAAATAACTTCTATAACCATGACACTGTCATCATTGATAAATTACACTCAGACCACCGACCAGTTCTTCTTACTCTCTTTACTAACTGTGAAAAAGCTCTGGTCACGCCGCGCTATAACTTTGCAAAAGCAAACTGGCAAACATTCAACTTGACCCTAGAAACTCACGTCAATTTTGAAACTAAAGTAACAACCACTACTCACATCGACGAAGCCGTATCTAATCTACGACGTAACTTCTTTTAGAAATCTACGACGTAACTTCTTTTAGAAAAACTACAATTCACGCTTCAGTCCCTCAGACTACCATTAAAAAATACGATCTACCTCTCAGCCCTGTAATTGAAGATCTTATCCACACTCGTAATAAACTGTGCCGAACACATCAAAAAACTAAAAGCTTCATTCTTAAAAACATCATTAAACACCTTCGGAAAGCTGTTCCAATTAAAGTTCGAGAGCATCGATGTAAAAACTGGAATATAGAAGCCGGTAAACTTCAATTTAAAGAGAGCTCTCTATATCGTCTGACTGAAGTCCTAACAAATCCGCGAAATAATATTCCACCTCTCAAAAAAACGGGATCAAACGTTCGCGCTTTCTCCTACCGAGAAAGCAAACCTTCTAGCAGCAAATTATGAAAGTAACTTCACTCCAAATGACGAGCCATCTGACCCGCTACACATTGCTGAATGTGACGAAATTTTTCCCGACTTTCCCAAAATCTCAAGCACCGATCATTTCAAGAAAATAACGTACAAGGAATTAACTACACAAATAAAAAATACTTAAAATAAGAAAGCAGCCGGCCCTGATTTAATTTCAAATTCTGTCCTCAAACCGCAACAATACAGTTTTAGAAAATATCACTCTACACAGCACGTGATGCTCAAGCTTACCGAAGCCAGTAGCTTAAATTTTAATCGAAGAAAACATACTGGAGCTGTTTTCCTTGATTTAGAAAAAGCTCTTGATAGTGTCTGGCACGTAGGACTGCTCAGAAAACTAAACCAGCCGTTCAATAAGACGACGAACGCGGGACTTTCACCGTCCGGCAAGACGACAAGAGCGTGTGCGATGTAGAGCGAACTTATGTGTTAAGTGAAACATTAGGTCGTGTGCATTGCAGAGAAGAAAGTGGAGGGGAAGAAGTATGGCCTCCGTCGTCGTTTCGTTGACCGTTCGCCCGTCGTTATGTTAAGCGTGTCATCTTGCCGGAGGTCGTCTTGTTTGACGGCTAGTGTAATAAATTACAATTTCCCAAGAGGGCTCATCCTCTTCATAAATTCTTATGTTTTTAAAAGAAAATTCTCGATCAAAATAGGCCAGACACTCTCAAAAGAAAAACCTATCCAAGCGGGTGTGCCCCAAGTTAGAATTCTAGGTCCGACATTCCTAATTATCTACGTGAACGACATCCCTGAAGTCCCAGAAGAGTAAAAACTGGATTATATGCAGACGACACCGCACTATTTACTTTTTCATGGTCAGAGCCGTAAATCTTAAAATTACTTAACAAAGCTATTGAAATCATTGAGACATGGGCTAAGCTTTGGAGAATAAAAATTAATGTAGCAAAATCGAAATCATTTCTTTTCTCAGTCAGAAGGTCTGCTAAAATAGATCCACCAAAAATGTTTAGCGAACCAATAGAATGGAAAAATTAAGTAAAATACCTAGGGGGTAAACTTCACAAACGTCTTAGCTGGAAACAGCATATCCAGGAAACTAAGGGAGAAGCCCTCGGGGTTTCATATCAGCCTCTATCCTATCATTAATAGAGACTCGAGTCTAAAACCTGAGTATGGAATTCTAATCTACAAATTGTTTATCCGACCAATCATAACTTATGCATGTACAATATGGGCAGGCGCGTCAAAAAGTAATATTAATCACATTCAGATAATTCAAAATAAATTTCTCAGACGTATAACAAATACCCTTATATATACTAAGAACTCTGTTCTTAAAAGAGAATTACAACTCTCATACATTTCATTGTATATCAAAGAAACCGCCACTAAATGTTACGAACCTGCATCAGTATCACCTTTTAAATTATAATTTTGATCATATTCGCAAACACGCGATGCCAAAAGACTTTCTCATGAAGTAAGTCACCCAGGTCTAGGTGGCCCTGCCACCCCTCACCTACCAGAAACTTTCTTTTTCTTCGACCCTCAACCTAACTTCCTCCTCTTCTTCTTTATTCATCTTTCATTCTATAAAATAAATTAACAGATTTTTGTGGTTTTTTTTTCTACACGCGGGCTTTTTCCCATACATATTTAACGTCACTTTGAACTCCAGTCATGTCAAATTTTTCTCAGATTGTGTAACAATGCCCAAACGGGTACAGGGAGCGATGGTTTGGACCCCGTTATGCGCACCCCTTTTTTAATTTTCCCTGATTGAATTGATCCGAATGATATTTGAAAGAAGAAAGGGATTGATGAGATTCTCATGATAGAATGATAGATTCTGGCTTATTCCACGCATGGAGTTGATTGTTTGAAATATTTTATTAACATTTTACTCAATCAATATTATTTTAGACGAAGGTACCCAGCCCTACACAGTTCTGCATAAATTATTAAACGATTCCATACAATTAAAATCAATAGTGTATACTTCAGCTCAGACGTATATTCTGTTCGTGTGTCTTATACTGAAGACTACTGAAAAATTTTATACAATTTTGAGCAGTATGGCTTTCAATATTATCTATATAAAAACATTTACTCTCCACCTATCATAATAGTCATCAGAAATATTCCCTTTAAGTATCCCTACGACTCAGTACACTCTGAACTTCAAGAAAAAGGCTTCGCTATTAAGTCAGTTGCTTGCATGAGAAACTGACAAACCAAGAAAACCTTACCAATTCTTCTGGTAAAGGTCCCGAATACCCCCCAAACAAAAAAGCTTTTTAAACTGTTTTCTATTGTGTATATTAGAATGAAAGTCGAGCCCTACCTTAACCCTAAGGTAATTTCGCAGTACTTTAAGTGCCAAGGATCCCATCATGTCTCTGACATGTGCCAAGCCGTTCTGCTGTTTTTCTTTTAAAAAAGACTCCAAAAAACCACAATCAATCAAAACCTAATAATTCGTTCAAAGAAACGGCTCCTAGTAAATCAGCTGTGCAGACAGCACGAATATAAAATCCTACTCGTAAATACACTCCACCAGTCAGTGCCCAGTCACAAAAAAATGTACCCACAGCGCTATCATCGCATCTACTTCAGAAGCACATGCGATCAAATCTCAAATTGTGCAACCATAAAAACACAGAGAAAAACTCGAGCTAAATCAACTACCGCCAAGAAAATTCGGAAATCACAAGTTAAAATTATTCCAGCAATCGCACCCGCTAAAAATTCATCCTCTCGTGCTTTAAAAATAAATCTTTTAAATATCTTTAAAAACAGCCACAACTCTAAACACTGATATAATTGGGGGATGGGGAGAGAATAGGGTTGTTTCGCGATTTTAGATCAAATCATTTTTTAATACATTATTTTAATCTGAACTGAGGGTGCGTTATAATTTTTTTTCTGTTGAGTCGTTCAACAGAAAAAAATTATAAAAAATTGAAGGCGGTAAAACAATTATTTAAATTGGTGTCATGTGGGTTAGGCTGGGGCGAAAAACCAACATTGTGCTTCCAGGAAACGTCTAGGCGCGGAAAAGTGTCCCAGTCCAATCCGAAACTCAGCGCACTTTGAAATTTTGAAATCGGATAATATCTTCAGTCTGTTATTTGAGGGTGAAATCTCGAAATTTCACTAAAAAACACTAAAATTTAAGGTTTTGCAAAAATGGGCTTAAAATCGATAGCGATGCCTTCCAAGGGTGACTTTACGATGAAAAGTCATCAGAGGATACTTAGAGGTCCGTACCGAATCGCCAAAGTCACCCCATGGCAATCCTCATGAAGGGGGAAATGGTTCAAAATTGCGTATTTTCGAGTAAAACGCCTAAATACTTGTGCAGCTCCTAGCTCACTGAGTTCTACTACTTCGAGTGACCCAGAGCCTACCACGTGGAGGTGGCTGCACATCGGGCTCCACCCACGCCCTACCCAACCAACCAACCATACATATAACGTGCTTATTTAAGTCTCAGAGTCATTAATTACACCCACAAAGTCTTTCTTAGTGTCAAATAAGTTGACAGTCTTTCGAGAAAGAAGTATGGCGCGTATCTGTCGGTCCCGAGCCTTGGGACCGATGCCTTGTCTGGACACCTCTGTTACCAGTCTAACAGTTCTTTCCACCGCTACTGTGTGACAAGGGAAAGATGTAAAGTCCCAGTCTGGTACCAAGCCATTGGACATAGATAGCTTAGCGGTAAGTTCATCCTTTGTTATAGGAATTAAAACTGGAGGTACGGTAAGTGAAGCATCTGTCTGTCCCCAATCAATCATTTCTGTGTAATCATTAGCTCCAAAATTAACTTTTAGCACAATATTGTATCTAACAGTTGTCTGTTTCTTATGTTTTGCTTCCAGGATTTTGGTGAGTGCGTCTTGGCGAACGGTAAGCATAGGGTCGGTTACCATTCCAAGAAGTATATTTTCTGGCATGGCAGAGAAGCCGTTTGTCTCAATGGAAGTGTTTACCACATTTCGGTACTTCAGAGGAAGAAACCTTGACAATTTGATTGCTTGGAAGAGGTGCCGACTCACATCATCTATAGACTTATTCCGTCTGATGTGGAATCACTGATGTACGTATACTGTGAATAAGTATTCAACTAATACTTGCAGTTTGTTTGTGGGTCTTTTTGTTGATATGTATAATCTCAGAATTCTATTTGCACTTGTTAGTCAGCGAGCCATGTTGATGGGGCCTATCTTCCGGGAGGTCAGCTCAGGAGAGCACGTTCCAAACCTTATGGCATCTGATATCTCATAAAGATACCTTTGATCTGAGCTGAGATCAGTGGGCTCAATCTCAGGTAAGTCACACTCAAATTGTTTAAACTTTACAACATCGAGGGTCTCACAAGTTGGAAGTTGTCCCCCTATTGGCCCTGAGTATTTGTTCGGACCAGAAGTAGGTCCGTCAATAAATACGAAAAGAATTGTGAACGGAAGCTCATTGAAATGTCATAGATAGACAACTTATTGCAAGGGACGATCAAGTCGTTCCTCTAGTAGACGAATAATTCCTCCTTTCCAGCCCGTATTCGTATTTGTACCGTCACAGCCCACGACTACCACTGCATGGAAGCCTCCATTCAGTTCTGTTGTTACGTAATTATAAATAGAATCATACTCATCTTGGGCATGGCTCGATGGTGTGACGACATGGCCTACGTATTTAGAACCTGGTTCGGCCACCAAAGATATGTGTTCCTCGTTAATAAGTCTGGAGGCTGTCAATGTTTCGTCTTTCCGACTATCAAAGTATAAGCCACGAATAGAATCCTTATGGCGTGATTCCTCCTTCAACTTGGAGCCTATTTTAATTTTCTCGCGCCTTGTCTTACTTTTATCTATGACTAGACACTCAGGTACTTTTTGAGAAATATCCGGGGAGATCATACCTGCTCGATTGGCAGCGAGGAGTACAGACGAGCTTAAATGTGCCGCAGCCCGTTGACTTATACCATATCTTTGAGCAACTACTGCTGCTTCAGTTTAGTCAAGTCTGGCCTGCGATGATTTCCTCTGCACAAGTCTGCGTGGTATGTCGTGAAAATCGTCATCATCGGTAGACGCATCAACCTTTACCTTGATTTCAGGAGGAGGATTATCACCTTCACTTTCCTCAAAGAAGGAATCTAAATCTATATCCATATCAATCGTAGAGGAAGATGTGGAGGCCGATGAAGTAGGAACGCTTTCCCCACCCTCTCCCCGTTCAAGTCTTCCTCTTTTTGCATTACGTTCTGCTCTCTTA
The DNA here is from genome assembly GCF_010883055.1 of Belonocnema kinseyi. NCBI lineage: Eukaryota > Metazoa > Arthropoda > Insecta > Hymenoptera > Cynipidae > Belonocnema > Belonocnema kinseyi. The sequence continues at coordinate 90,545,481 of NC_046657.1, forward strand.
TGTATTCTTTTTGTTCCAGAGACATCTACGCTGGCGATTCCCATGAGTCTTTTACCTGTTTGGTCAAAATAGAAGGCATGCTCTACGGCTGGAACCTTTTTTTTCTTGGGACAGGAGCACCTAGACAAGTCAACGCACTTACAAGCGGCTATGTTAAATAATTCAGAGCAGTACTCTTTGAAGGCGGTGATTTTCTCATCCTTATTACTTTGAGAAGTTGTTTTACTCTTCAATGAATTTTTCAACGTAGTGTATTTTTTATGAAGATTTGTGAGACATTCCTTAATGCG
>NC_046657.1:90545870-90553730 GCF_010883055.1 Belonocnema kinseyi
GCGAATTTCGACATGCTGTGGCATACAAACCAAAGAGGGGAGTGCAGGCAGAACCAGAATCTCTACCACCAAAAGAACCAACGACGAGACAATGAGAAGAAGGAACTATAACGACAACGTCAACTAAAACCTGCGAGTGAACGCACATTAGGCGTGAGCCGACAGTACGAGCCATTGACAGGTTTTGACAAATTTCGACAACGCTCGACCAGGGGGGAGGGGAGATCGGCGACCAGGGGGGGGGTCCAGATTCAGTGTAGAGGTGGCACAGACGCTCGTGTGCTCGTAGACAGACATGACCCAGGGACCGCACAATTATTTAGGCGTTTTACTCGACAATACGCGATTTTGAGCCATTTCCCCCTCCATGAGGATTGGCATGGGGTGACTTTGGCGACTATGTACGGACCTCTAAGTACCCTCTATTGACTTTTCATCGTAAAGTCACCCTTGGAAGGCATCGGTATCGATTTTAAGCCAATTTTTGCAAAACCTTAAATTTTAGTGTTTTAGTGAAGTTTCGAGATTTCACCCTCAAAGAACAGACTGAAGATATTATCCGATTTCAAAATTTCAAAGTGCGCTGAGTTTCGGATTGGACTGGGCAACTTTTCCGCACCCAGGCGTATCCTGGACTCACAATGTTGCTTTTTCGCCCCAGCCTAATATGGGTGTCACATGACTCAGAGGTTCTCATAATTATCTATCAACGTGACGATGTGGCTTTAATGAAAACTAACGAAACTCATTTTAAAGAGCTTATGCCACGGTTTTCTGTCAATACTGACTATTTTGATTTGATAGTTTTATTTGTTAAAGTTTATGTGACAGAAAAGTTTTGCTGTTGTAATATTCGGATTAAGAGTCAGTACGTTGAAGGAAAACAGTAAGTACAATTATTAACACATTTTAAAAACGTACATATTTACGAATTGTTCAGTAAAAATGACAATATTTAAGTAATTTTCCAATTACTTCTTTATACATATTATAAATATGTCTACTTTTGGTAGATTTCTGCCATTCGCTTGTACGAAACCCTTCCTTGAAATTGTTTAAAACAATATTTTGGGATTTCTATTTTCGAGGTGCACATAATCAAAACAAAACATCGGCACAGTCAAAGATATTTGAGAATCACCGACACATGAGCTGTGATAGGTGGAAATTCCGACCCCTTTGATGTCAAAGGGGTCCTCCAATCGAGATCGTGGTAAAAGATGCTTAATTCAACATTAAATTAAAAATAGTACACAAAATGTAAAAAATATTGTATGGGCGTTTTTAGCATTATAATTTTACATACTATAAGATCCATTTATTGGAAAAATGATATCTGACTTTGGAAACAACCCTATTAACATCACTGAAGCCATAAATTAAACCTTCGAGATTATAAGTAATATACAATAACTTGCTTTTGAAAATGGCTACCTTTAATAATAAAACTCGAAAATCATTTGTTGGAATGCTTAGGTTATCCTTAAAAACGACATGAATTAGACACATACATCTACATCTTCAAGAATAAAATTACCATATGCTTGCTCATTGAATTTTTTTTTTGCGAATCCGTAATTATAAATCTTGTTCGTTTCTACGAATGATATCGAAATAACACTGACGGAGGTACCGTGATCTTAATCCAAGAAAATATTGACCACCACGAACTAATAATTCCTGAACTTAGGGTCCTTGAAGCTATGGCTATCCAAATAAAAATTTACAGGAAATCATATGCCATCGTTTGCTTCTACAGACTTCCTTTCGCAAATTTACAAATAATTACTAGAGAAAAATATTTAAACTTGCACCCTTAGTAATCGCGGCAGGGGACCTGAAACTTAGCTTGGCATTGCAGAGCAACTAAGAGCATAATTATTTGAATTCATTACACAGCCACACAACAAAAAAAAGTTTTTTGACCTGGGGGTGAGACCATGTTGATTATATGTTTTTTGGGTCTCTGAAACCGAATCCGATGTACTTTTTACGCCATCCCGTCAGGTTTCCGACATCACCTCAAAAAGCCTTCACAGACACCCAAAAATGAAAAATAAAGCTGACCTAGGTGGGTAGATGATGTTTTTGATATGTTTTTTGGATCGATAAGACCGAATCCAGAGTCCATTTCATCTCATATCTTCCGGTTTCTGACATGACCTCTGAAAATCTCATTATTAAAAACTCTTATAATCATGAGAGCTAGATTCATGAGAGGTAGATTCAATTTCAGTCCTTCCCTGTTTTTGAAATATAACGAGTTCTTTTTTTATTGAATGATCTGTGCAAGGGGTTCCGTTTGCCCTTTCTATCATATTCCTCCGTGCATCTCTTGAGCATCCAACAAAAATCTGCCATCATATTCTCATCCCAGCCTTGCTCTTCGCTAAAGTCCCCAAGATTTTCGGTGAATTTATCAAGGTGGGAGTGCAGAAAATATAGTTTCAAATATATTAGACACCCAAGATTTCGAAAGTCTATAATCATTTTCACCATGATTTTTTCGTATTCAGGACTTTTTGTTTTCCCCAACAAATTCTGCGCCACAGCCTTAAAACTAAGCCAGGCTTTTTTTTCTAATCTATTCATTGCACTAACGAAGGTAGTATCCCTGAACATAGTTCTGATTTGTGGTCCATCGAATACTTCTTCCTTCAATTTAGCCTTAGAAAGTTTAGGGAATTTTTCCACGAGGCATTAGAAGTAGAGAAATCAGAATTTTAGATGGATCTACTAACATAAAGACCATATGTGCATGATCTCTACTATCCCGCAAGCACAAATAGCAAGGATGTTTTGTAAATCCAGACTATTTTCCAAGCAAAATTGTTATTATTTTTAAATTTCCGCAAATCTGCCATTGATGAGTGTTGTATTTTAGTTTTTGCGGAAGCACTTCCATATTTTCATATTTTTCCTGCATGACAGTAGAGTGGGCTACAGGAATTGGGGCATATACATTCGTATTGTGGAGTGAAACAGCCTTTATACTTCGCTTTGATGAATCTATGAAAAGTGTCCAATCTTTAGCATCATAGGAATTCGCTTTCCATTCACCGTCTTTGGGTAAGCCTAAATCTCGTTCAATATCATTCAATTCAAACTGTGAAACCAAGGAAGGGACCGATTATTTTTGGTGTTTGAATCCCAGTCTGTATCACTTTCGTCATCATCCATTTCAGTTTCAGACTTACTTTTTGTGCTCCTACAATTGTTGGCGTAGAGTACTCTATGTACTCTCTATTCTTTTATTATTTCCAACGATTCAGCATCACTCTGCAACAATTGTAGATGATGTTAGGAACCAACTTGTTTATTTCTAACTCATTAATTTCCGAGCCAAAAATATCGTTAAAAGTTTCACGGATGCCTAGCCGCCGATTCTGGGTTTCCGAATCTCTGTCTTCCATAACGTTTTCCGCCCGTTCCTGCCATTACGGCATCAACGCCGTGATCCAGGGATTTAGCTGTATAATAAAATTGCTCCGCTGCCCGCCGTCACCGCATGGAGGTGCCCTGGATGCAGACACAGGCGAGAAACTGCTTTAGCTATAAATGTAGCTTTAATGCGGAGAAATATCAAATATGTCTAGAAATTATGAGGTTCAATATACTAGGTGTAACAATTGAATTGGGATTTAATTATAAAATCATCCAGGTTATGTCTACACCCTGACATGATAGGGTGAAACAGACTACAGATACATTTTCAGCGACACCGGGAACATAAAATGAACAAGGTCAGACCCCCAGGCCAAAACACTTTTTTTTTGTGCGAGGCTTCTAGAATTTTTGAGGTTATATTGAAAATCTGTCGGTATAGGGTGAAATAGACTTTGCAATCGGCTTCATCGACCTAAAAACCATATAACGTACATGGTTCGGCACCCAGACCAGCATTACTTTTCATTTTAGAGTGTATGTGAAGACTTTTTAAGGTTATGTTGAAAACCTGACGTGATAGGGTGATATGAACGTCGGATTCAGTTTCAGCGACCAAAAAACATATAGCAAGTAAAGTACACAAAAAAGGCTTTAACTTACTCGGTACAATTTTTGTTCCATTTACAACTCTCGTCGCTAGCCAAAAAACCAATCGATACTTTTAAATAATTATCAAAAAAATTTGCCCATCGGGATGAGAAACACATCTCGTTCAACTAACGAGTAAAATATATGTATGTCCCCACGAACCTTTCCACAGAGCAGTCTCGTATGAAGCCCAAGAGAGATTTGGCTTGTAACATAACAACCTTTTCCAATGGCGTGTGATTGTTAAATTCAGATGGCTCCTCATGATGGTTGGCCAAGTTATTCATTAGCAGGTAAGCGGAAGTAGAAAGCCCTTGTCGGCAATCCTGGGAATGGACAAATTCAAATAGTATCCGTTCTTCATTTGATTTGCTTGAACGCAATGTACCTGTCAAGTTAGAGCCTTGCACCCTGCAGAGACAAATTGCGTTCACAGCCATAAATCGAATAAAAAAATTAAAGCAAACAGAAGTTATGTTATTTGAAACCAGCTTTTATTATTTCGGGCGAGTCTACTTTTGATATTTGAATGAAGGAACATCTCTTTGGAAAATTAAGGTGGAGGTCTACAGTATTCTGCAAGAATTAAGGACTTCAGAATATTAGATACAAAGAATCGATTAAAAGGGCGGTGTCTCGCCAGAAAGCGCAACCTAAAAAAAAGAGCTTCATTTTATTTTGTGAAGAAAATAAAGCAAATAACCTTGAGCCTTCATTTATCATCTTTAGGCAACATTTACGCATCAGTAATGGAAACAGTGTATTTATATACACAAAAAAATCGATTCTCAGGATCCGTTAACTCCATCACTAGTGGACTGAGCACTCGGGACACAAATTCAGGGCCTACATATTTTGAAGCAAATTTTACGCAATAACGATTGCTTTTTTTACTCTGTTTACGGTTGGGATGAAACACTTTGTCACCGACCTTCCAGGCAACATTTCCTGTGAATTTGGGGTTTAATCGCTTCTTGTTTCGGGCGATCGATTTATTAATGTATTTTTCTACAAAATGTCGTAGTTTATAGAGTTTCGCAACAGTTTTTAGCCAATATTTAATGTCGGGATTCTCTTCTATATTTGCTTGCATAATATCTTCCCTGCTAGAGAGCGCTTTCCGACCATGGTTGAGGTAAAAAGGGGTTACTCTCGTAAATATATTAATAGACGTGTTATACGCAAACTGAAGTTGAAGCAAATCACGAAGGAATAATACGGATACCTAACTCTGTTTCCCCACTTGGCAATAGAAACATTACCGCAAGTGGTATGCACATAGCAGGAAGATCTTAAATTTTCGTGCGCAGGTGCGCAGTTGTCCTCTTCCTATGCATGGAAAAGTGTGCGAGTGAGAAATTTTGTCAAATTGACGTAAGTTAGAGAGGTTCTGTTCCTTTGTATTTATGCAGTTGGCAAGAATTTTTTGTTCTAAGCCATGAGGTGTCAAGTGCGGGGTTGTGGTGCAAATTACACGCCGAAGAAGGCAAATACACTTCGCTTTTTTAAAGCCCTCACTGTTAACTATGAAATTTATAAAAAATTTATTTCTAAATTTTAATCCGAAAGCTTAACAAAAGATCCTTGAGTGTCGGCTACTCTATTGATATAGCCTATTTCGGAAAGGACATTTTGAATCCTTTAAAAAATTTAAATAACCTCTAACTTACGTCAATTTGACAAACTATCTTACTCGCACACTTTTCCATGTACAGGAGGAGGACAACTGCGCACCTGCTCACGAAAATTTAAGATCATTCTGTATTGTGCCGACCGCTTACGGTAATGTTTCTATTGCCAGTTTTACATGGCTTCCCACTGGCAGTTCGGTCTCCTTATTATTTCATCGTTACGCAAATATTTGCCCCATTCTTTATGGTGTCTTTTAGTGAAGGCGGCAACCAAGGTTGTGTTCTAGAATTCACTGGGAGTACTAGAAGCATTGGAGTGACGTCATGATAATGACTGTGCGAAAAGTGGGGAGTGGGAAGAAACACAAGTGCAGAGATGCCAAAGCTGAAAAAATTATTGTTTGCATCGAAGTGCAGCTTTGTGACTGGTTTACGAGAAAAGTAGACATTATTTTTCGTGACGTACTTCTCAGTGGTTTTACTGAAAATCGAAGCACGTGTAATAAAACTGGCAGCGGAAAGATTTCAAAATAATTTTCCAAACTTTAAAGTTAAAACAAACGTATTACGACTTTGTGCATAAAAGAAAGCGTGTATAAGTGAGTGTAAAGATGCTCAAGAATGTTATTATAATTAAAACAATTGCTTTGAAGAATTTGGCAATTATCGAAGTGAAACCTGAAATATATATGTCCGTATATAATTTTGACATAGATATTAAAGTCCCTTTTTTCGGGGTTTCAATACGCTGAAATGGAATTTTCTTGTTTATATTAAGAAACCCGTTTTGTATTTTCCTTCTATTTAAAAAAAAAAATGTTTAGGCTGCTGAAGTTGTTTTTAATTTCGGAACCGTGATCTTAAAAGGCAAATAGTTTTCATTACCAATAGCTTTAAATTTCTTATCAAATGTAAATATAATATTTATTTACAAGGGCGTGAAATTAATATTAATTTTTCTGCATTATAAAACAATGCTAAAAACGTGCCAAAATAAACTGTTGATCTAAATTCAATTTTTGCCTTAAAATTTTCGACCCTAAATATATTTTTCTGTAACTAAAAAGACAACATAACAAGAATTACAGATAGATTTAACATGTGAGCAAGGGGCATTAGCCTACTGGGCCCCTTTGACGAATTAACTCAAGGGCCCCTTCTGCCAAAGAGGGGGGGGGGATAAAAATTGTGATATTAACAGGGCCTATAGAGGACGTTGTGAGCTATTTAAAAAGAATTATGAAAAATGAAAAGTGTTTTTTTCTTACAAAATATAGATTAATATTATTAAAATCACCAAACTAGAAATCTTAATTTTTAATATCTCCTTAATTTCTTGCATTTTTCAAAAATTATTGCAGGGTTTTTCTTTCCAGCCTAAGAGAACGGATACTAGAATTTTCATGAAAATTACCTGCTATATCTTAAATTCTTCAGATAATTTGACATGGAATCGCTCTTTACAGCAAAAGAAATTTTAAAATTAAAAGTCTCGTTGGGTTTTTAATTTCCTTTTAAAATTTAACTGTTCCTTTTTCAACTCACAATAAACTGTGTTAACACACAAAAAAATAATAAGTAAATCATTAATTTTATTTGCCACTTAGATGTCGCCTTCGGCTGGCGTTGCCATCATGCGGAAAAGTTGGAAGCATATTTGAAGACAATTATATAACAAGAGAATTTCGTTTTAAGCCTCGCGTTGTGAAGAACACGTGGAAAAACGTAAGCAGGTTTTCATTGTTTTTGCAAACAATTGTTGCCCAATGGAAAAATCGGAGGAACTTGTGCCTTGCACATTGTATGATGCTGAGATTGACAGAAATTATCTTGTAAATTTAACAGTTAAAAATGTGAATCGAGCGCAACGTGGTATGTGGAAATATCTGCCATTTCTTAATACATTTTGTACCTATTACCTCTGGTTTCCTTTTGCTTTTGTGCTACAAGACAATTTATAAACTGAAATTCTAAGGGAAAAAAACAGGTTTTATTTTTTTTATATATAGCTTACAATGTGCTCTGCAAGCCCCATACATATCAAAATGGGATCGATCTTAGTTTTCAAGAAATAATTAAAAAAGTACACTGTAACGATGTACAGTCTGTCAAGTTAAAGCGTGGGTGGCTTTACTCGCAGTCGGTAAGGTGTATCGACATGATTTTGGTGTCAAAATATTAAGAAGAGCTCCCT
>NC_046657.1:90553830-90555321 GCF_010883055.1 Belonocnema kinseyi
TACTGATCGTATAAAAAGCCATAACCTGGTATATATTCGGTTTGTGTTTCCCATTCCCGTTCTTCACTTTACTATTCCAATGACTGCGAAGGGGAAAGTGTTGCTATGTCTCTGTCACTGTACAAATCTAACGTAAGTACCATTGCAAGTTTATGTTTAATTAAATTTTTTAAGTTTCATTTTGAGTTTCTTAGTCTCCTAAATAATAATCTGTCGCTGTGAGTTTCATTTTCTACATTTATTATTCACAGGTTAAAATCACAGGATAATCACTTTTAATTTTCAAATAACGCGCCAAATTGGGCTAGGAGCGGAAAAGAATTAATGGTGGGTGGTGGTAAGGAGTGGGGTGTCCTGCTTTTCCTACCCAGTCATCTGGTCACCCTGGGCAGTACTATTACTGGGAGTAGTTTTTTTATGCGTTCCGAAATTCGCCGACAGGGAACTTTTAGTTCGAAAATTCACCGGCAGTGTAAGTTTAGTGTTACCAACTGTGGAACAAGTTGACAAGAGTATACAGGCGCCACCAATCAAATTCAAATTCAAAATTGTTAAAAAATGGCTGAAATGGAAGCTGGAGCTGTTAATGTTGGGAATGATTCAGCTTTTTTATTTAAAAGCAGTGACAGCAGTGATAGTGACGATGATGAATTAGCACTAGCTCAAATTCTCTTGCATAGACGGCACAGGAATGTACGAGAACCTTTGCAGCGAATTTCTCATATGGGAAACTTCGTCACGGATGTAGTGAGGTTATGGGAAGATTCGCTCAATATCATCATGATACAAAATTTTCTTAAATGCTTACATGCAACATATTTCAATATCTATTTGCAAATTCAAAAATAAAGTCGAAGTAAAATGTTGCGTAAAAACAAAATAAGTTGATTGACGGATGTACTCCAGTTATTTCAAGTTGAAATATAAGCATTGTTAAAAACGATTCATTAATTCGAGGAAAATATTGAAATTTCTATTTGTAAATGATTTTAAAATACAAATGAAGACGAACTTTGAAATCGAGCACAAATCGTCATACGCGTTTATATTAGGTTAGGTTCATTTATTGGATCCATGTTAAATGTCGAAAAATAATTAAGAACGTACGCATTCCGCGTACAGTCTGTCAAGTTAAAGCGTGGGTGGCTTTACTCGCAGTCGGTAAGGTGTATCGACATGATTTTGGTGTCAAAATATTAAGAAGAGCTCCCTCTTTCATGCTTTTTGATTTAACATTCAGTTTGCTTTCAATTCTCATCGTGTTACCACGTTACAAAAAATGAGTTCCGTATACGCTTCGCGCTTCGAGGCTGTGTTCCTTTGTTCCCACCCAAAAGGTCCCAAATTGTGTCACAATCAAGCTGCAAAATACATGGGAAAATCATCTTTGTTCGTCAGCAAGTGGGTAAAGCGATATAAAGAGACCAAAAATGTTGATGACTTCCCAAATCGTGGTTCGACAGGAAAAGTGTCCGACAAATTGGAAAAACT
>NC_046657.1:90555421-90555857 GCF_010883055.1 Belonocnema kinseyi
ATATCTTGAAAAAGAAGGACATCAGACAAAAAAGAAGGACAGAAGGGCAAACATCGAAAAAGAAGGACATGTCCTTCCAAAGAAGGACGTCTGGTCACCCTGGTACTGCCAATAAATTCTAGAACACGACCGAACATGATTAACCCCGTACTTCTGTAATAACTCTTTGACGTCATCGTTCATAAACTCGCTTCTGTTATTAGAAATTAGCATGGCCAGAGCATGGCACACAGAACATGGCACACGGGTGTAACCACCAGTGTGAGACCTCGGAAATGAACCTGCTGTATCCACAGCAATCAAGAACTACGGTCGGGTTGGCGGTCTCGATCCCATAAACCCCGAGGATTTGGCTTGGTCACAGTGTTGCCAACCTTGGCGATTTATCGCTATTCCTGCCCCATCTGTGTGGAGTGGACAGCCGTGGAATTTTTAC